>NW_015388226.1:151459-154291 GCF_001527695.2 Protobothrops mucrosquamatus | reverse complement strand
TATACTTGTGGATAAGCCACACTTAAAAAAACATGTTTGGATGGCGTTATCTGTAAATATATATTGTAATACTTTTTAAAAATACCTATATTTCCTGTATTCACTGAAGAAAACAGCTATGTGAGGAAGAGTTAGCGATAAAAGGAAACCAAGCTGCCAAAGAACAAGACGGCTAGACACCATCAAAGCTGACACCAGCCAGAGCATAGAAAAACTCAAAGAAATAGTGCAAGATCAGAAGATGTGGAGAGACTTGGCCCATGGAATTGCCAAGAGTTGGACACAATTGAATGGATAAAATCATCATCATCATCATCAATTTCCTGTATATACTGAGGTGTAAGCCCATCCGTAGATAAATCAACCTTCAAATTTTTAACCAAACTGCTATGAGAAAGGTGAGTATGCTCATAGATGGGTGGCACATATTTCATGGTATTGTGGTTAAAAATGCAAGGGTTGGCTTATCCATGAATGGTTGATCCACAAGTATATATGGTACTGTTTGAGGAACGCGATAATGATTTAAGATTCATCGTTATTACCTGATGCTTCTTTCAAGACAATACAGTGAATCTGTATTACTACTAGAGATAGGATGACACTTTGTAGGTGAAGGTGTGGGACCTGTAGGCCTCCAGATGTTTCTGAATTATGCCATATCCCTCAACATCGGTCACAGTAGATAGAAAACTGCAGCTCAGCAAGATTTGGAGGGCCATATTTTCTACTTCCCTGATGGAAGTAAATAAATTAGCCATCACACTGTTATCAGTGTAACCACTAGTCCTAGTATAGTCTTGCTTTAGAGAAGTGGAAATTACCAGTACATTTTCACCATCAAATATGTTCTTCAGTGTTTTCCAAAAATAGAATGCTTCTGGGCAAAAGAGTCTGCACATTTCTGCAAGTAAGACAATTCTTGCCCATGCGTCAAACCATTGTATTATTCCTAGAAGTCTGAGGATATTATTTTTAAAATTTAGTAATAACTTGTCTACAACTTTTACAGAAAATGCCAAATGATACACCAAGTTCTTAACTATTGAATGATGTTTTAAAAAATGAAAAATGACTGAAAAACTGTCACCCATTCAAACTACATACTCCAATATTACATGGCCATACTTGTTGGATCTGTAAAATATTGACTTGTTATCCGATATATGTTCAGACCAACAGGGTGCAATCTTGTTGTACTAGTTGGGGAATTCTGGAGTTCAAATCCATGCATCTTAAAGTAGCTGACGTTTAAAAACACAGGCTTAAAAATGACATTCAAGCTTTTCCCCTGAACTTTTCAATCTCATCCTCCAAAAATGGAACCTGGTAGCAGACATGCTCAAGGATTGTGCTCCCCCGCAATAGACAATAGGCATTTTGTAATATCCATGCTTCTGCTCGTTGGACATCGACTTCATTGTGTAAAGGAGACACAACTATTTTAAACAGCCACCCAGAGTCGCTTCGAAAAGAGATGGGCAGCAAATACATTTTAATAAATAAACGAAGGATACCGGTCACGCTATCGTTAAAATTTATTTTTTATGAACTTTTAAGTTTCCAAAAGTGTATTCCATTGCAAAATATACAAACATGTTCCAAACAATCCAAGAAAGACTGTGCATATTGGAAGTGATGAAATCCAGATTCTCCCACTGTTTCGGCTTTCCTCATCAGATCTAGCAAGGAGGGCATGCTCTGGGTCCCTTCCATTTAAACAGTGCTGTCTTGTTGAACACAGAAGTCATGACTTCTCTGTGGCAGTGTTTGCTTTGTGGAACCGTATCCCTGTGGAAATGCAGATAGCCTTGGTCCTTTTTAGACCTTCATAAGATTCTGAAACCCTGGCTGTTTCCAAGTTTTCAGGCCGGGAAGTCAGTCAAGTTCAGTTGATGTAATTTTATGATTGAAATGTATCATTTACCTTGGGTTTTATGTGCTGTTAGTTTTAACTATTGTTTTTTTAAAAAAAAATCTAAGTAACCTGCTCAGAGTCAGCCATTGTGAAATGGGAGGCCATATAAATTATATAAACACTTAAAAAAAAATACATGGAGCATAATCATCTGGCCTGCTGCTAGATTCTCTTGTATCCATAACATTTAAGGGATTTTGGACATCTCAGCGTAGGGCTGAGAATTTTGAGTGTAAGTATAATTAAACACTCAGGGCATTCTTTGTATATTTCATAGGTGCATTTCCAAAATACATCTAAAGTACTACAATAAGCAGAAGACAGATTGCCATCCAAAATATTTGTTCTTGTTACCTGCTCTTCACATTAATCATCTAAAGGAGACATAGGACCAGCTTTTTGTTTTTCAGATCTACCACGAGTTTACTAGTCTCTCAACATCTTCCAGCCAGAATACAGTGCAACGTAACGGCTCAAGGCGGTGAATAAAACTGAATAAAATTGAAGGAACATGATAGTTGCTATTGGGATGCAAGAACAGAAACTGGGATATGTGTTTTTGAAAGTTATTTCATCTCACTATACCAGGGGTAGGCAACCTTGGTTCTTTTATGACTCGTGGACTTCAACTCCCAGAATTGTGGAAGTTGAAGTCCACGAGTCATAAAAGAACCAAGGTTGCCTACCCCTGCACTATACTGTAGGTAAGCTTTACCTAACCAGTCTGTGAAATGACAGGGTTTAGAATCTGGAGGGCACCAGATTTTTAAATCCATTTTTTTCCTAACACAGTGTCTCCAGATCAGCTTGGGTAACTTTAGAAGGTGTGGACTTCAACTTCCACAATTCTGGGAGTTGAAGTCAACACATCTTAAAATTGCCCAGGTTGAGAAACATTGCTCCAGATGTTTTGG
>NW_015388226.1:125106-150938 GCF_001527695.2 Protobothrops mucrosquamatus | reverse complement strand
CTAACCAGTCTGTGAAATGACAGGGTTTAGAATCTGGAGGGCACCAGATTTTTAAATCCATTTTTTTCCTAACACAGTGTCTCCAGATCAGCTTGGGTAACTTTAGAAGGTGTGGACTTCAACTTCCACAATTCTGGGAGTTGAAGTCAACACATCTTAAAATTGCCCAGGTTGAGAAACATTGCTCCAGATGTTTTGGGGCTACAACAATCAAGACTGGGCAACTATCTAAAAGCCACACCGACTGAGAATTCTAAGTTGTAGGCTCAGCATGTCTTTGAGGAGACTAGGTTGGGAAAACGCTGTTGTTCAGGAAAGACAAGTAGAGGTAGTCCTCAGCTTACGACTATTCGTTTGGTGATCATTCAAAGTTACAACAGCACTGAAAAGAACGACTTATGACCGTTGACACATCTCATCATGGTCACATGATCAAAATTCGGACATTTGGCAGCTAACTCATTTTTATGATGGTTGCGGTGTCCTGGGGGGGTGTTATGTGATCCCCTTTTGTGACCTTCTGACAAGTAAAATCAATGGGGAACCCCAGATTTGATTAACAAACGTGTTGCTAACTTAACACCTGCAGCGATTCACTTAACAACTGTGGCAAGAAATGTCATAAAATGGGCAAAGCTCACTTGAGAATTATCTCACTTAACAACAGAAACTTTGGCCTCAGTTGTGGTCATAAGGCGAGGACTACCGGTATACTCATTCAGTGGTGGGGTGCCCCTCTAAATGGTGAAAAAAAACAAGAGAAAAATCAGCTGAGTTTACAATGTAGTTGGAATAATTTGTAAATCAAACAGATTATGGTATGGCAGGATTCAAAGAAAGGAAGTTGATCAGAAAAAAAAAATATATCTACAGTGCTGTAATTTCCTGTTTCTTTCAGAAAAGGCATTAGCCCTGCCATTTTCGGTTACAATAGCTTGGACAGTCACCAAATAAGTACCCAAAACATTACATTTAAATGTCTTTTATAAATGGTTTACCAAAAGCAAAATAGCAGCACAGCTATGCTTCCAACAGTAGTATTTAATTCATGTGAAATGTAGCAAATAATGTCTAGTGAACTTTCTGTGGTTGGTCAGGAATTATACTATGAGTGACCCTCAGATACCATCAGAGAAACATCTGGTTATTCTCCTTCTCTGTTGTCCTTCAGATATAGTTAAGTGCACCGTCCATCAACCTGATGCTTTCCAGCTGTGTTTAAATTTCATCTCCCCCCCCATCAGCATTAAAAATAGGGATGATGGGTTACAATCAAGCATGTTTAGAGTTTATCTAATTGAGAAAAATAGCATGATTTTAATTTGAAAGATAAGCATACAGAAAAAAACCAGCTACTATTAATAACTTCACTAGACTGATTAGCAATCTATTCAGTTTTTTTTTCTTTTTATGACCCTCAAATCCTTCATTTTAAGGTGGCATCAGGGAGACTGAGTGGAGCTGAACATTTACAGGCCGGATAGCCTTCCTGACGTCTAGGCTTGCATCCTAATAGAGAAACATCTGTCATTGCCTAGGATTAAACTCTCAACTTTCTGAGTGGGATGCGAGGATCTTCACTTCTAGGCCACTGCATCACTCAGCAAACTATACATTTATTACTTGCAAAATGAATGGCTTATGTATAAAGGATTTTTCTTTACAAGGAATGTTGACAAACAGTTGTGAGCGTTTGAACTGACGATTCTCTTCTGATTCATCTTGACCTACACTATTTTATTCCTTCTATAAATGAAGCAAAAACCTATTCTTGTACAAAGGACCAGGAATCTGAGCCGGTATGAATATTAATCTGCTGTTTATCTTAGAGATATGTACAATAGCAGATACTGTAATGAATAATTTCTTAGCAGAAAAATCAATGTAGAAAGGATTATCTGAGGAACATTTGAAAGCCACTATATTAACACAGATTTCTCCAATCTACTATCCTCCCAAAAGGTTGAGGTGGAACTCCATAGGTTTTGCTGGCTGTGGATAATGGGAGTTAGTCTACCCATCTGAAAGACTGGCTTAATACATCGTAAAGTGATGAGAATACTTTTCTTCTGGCTTGAGATGAAAGCTGATATTCTATAAACTGTTGCCAAAGTGTGGCTTGTCTATCCTATTAAAAAGGATCATGCAAAATGTGGATCACCACCCATATATTATACATCTGCTATCAATGGTTGTAGGAATAATCCCCCTGTTCCAAATACACAGAGAATTATGAACACCCACAGAAATACTCTATCGATTACCATGGCGACATATTTCCAGTCATCTTCTACCTGCAATGCATAAGAAAACACATACATGTTCAATTGAATTCATAATATTTAACTGACACTATCTATTAAAATGACTCTGTGCTTCCTGAGATTTCTCAATTACTTTTTTTCCCCAAAAAAGATACATTTAGAATCTTCAGATAGATTCATACGAAACATTTATTGGTGTAACCATAGGTCACAAGATAGAATCTTCATATATATATTTGTTATACAATTATATAATATTTTGGCATTATTTGTAAAGAAGAATTTGGCACGTTTTCTGCTGTCATGTTCCACATTGTTCCAACTTCTCAATAAATTACAGAACATTTAATTTCTTTTACATAAGTATTAGGTTATTTCTACCTACAAATGTTTTCATTGATAAGAAGTACAAAGCCTTGCATAATTATTAGCTACAAGTCCCACTATCTCTCATTTTGGGTCATGCTGCTGGCAAGATCTGTTTGGTGCTATAATTCAACAATATCTATAAGATCAGCTGTTCCCATCCTTAGTTTAGACTTCTCTGCAGGTGAGCTTAATTTAGAGTTCCTTAAACAAGACTGGGCATATATATATTATAAAACAAAGCGACCACCAAGAGAAATCTATAAAACATATAGAGTTTAATCTACCAAGCTTTCGTCAAGTGCACTTGACATCATCAGGGTTAAAAAGGCAAATGCCTTTTTAACCCTGATGATCATTTGCCTTTTTAACCCTGATGATGTCAAGTGCACTTGACGAAAGCTTGGTAGATTAAACNCTAACCAGTCTGTGAAATGACAGGGTTTAGAATCTGGAGGGCACCAGATTTTTAAATCCATTTTTTTCCTAACACAGTGTCTCCAGATCAGCTTGGGTAACTTTAGAAGGTGTGGACTTCAACTTCCACAATTCTGGGAGTTGAAGTCAACACATCTTAAAATTGCCCAGGTTGAGAAACATTGCTCCAGATGTTTTGGAGCTACAACAATCAAGACTGGGCAACTATCTAAAAGACACACCGACTGAGAATTCTAAGTTGTAGGCTCAGCATGTCTTTGAGGAGACTAGGTTGGGAAAACGCTGTTGTTCAGGAAAGACAAGTAGAGGTAGTCCTCAGCTTACGACTATTCGTTTGGTGATCATTCAAAGTTACAACAGCACTGAAAAGAACGACTTATGACCGTTGACACATCTCATCATGGTCACATGATCAAAATTCGGACATTTGGCAGCCAACTCATTTTTATGATGGTTGCGGTGTCCGGGGGGGGGTGTTATATGATCCCCTTTTGTGACCTTCTGACAAGTAAAATCAATGGGGAACCCCAGATTTGATTAACAAACGTGTTGCTAACTTAACACCTGCAGCGATTCACTTAACAACTGTGGCAAGAAATGTCATAAAATGGGCAAAGCTCACTTGAGAATTATCTCACTTAACAACAGAAACTTTGGCCTCAGTTGTGGCCATAAGGCGAGGACTACCAGTATACTCATTCAGTGGTGGGGTGCCCCTCTAAATGGTGAAAAAAAACAAGAGAAAAATCAGCTGAGTTTACAATGTAGTTGGAATAATTTGTAAATCAAACAGATTATGGTATGGCAGGATTCAAAGAAAGGAAGTTGATCAGAAAAAAAATATATATCTACAGTGCTGTAATTTCCTGTTTCTTTCAGAAAAGGCATTAGCCCTGCCATTTTCTGTTACAATAGCTTGGACAGTCACCAAATAAGTACCCAAAACATTACATTTAAATGTCTTTTATAAATGGTTTACCAAAAGCAAAATAGCAGCACAGCTATGCTTCCAACAGTAGTATTTAATTCATGTGAAATGTAGCAAATAATGTCTAGTGAACTTTCTGTGGTTGGTCAGGAATTATACTATGAGTGACCCTCAGATACCATCAGAGAAACATCTGGTTATTCTCCTTCTCTGTTGTCCTTCAGATATAGTTAAGTGCACCGTCCATCAACCTGATGCTTTCCAGCTGTGTTTAAATTTCATCTCCCCCCCCATCAGCATTAAAAATAGGGATGATGGGTTACAATCAAGCATGTTTGGAGTTTATCTAATTGAGAAAAATAGCATGATTTTAATTTGAAAGATAAGCATACAGAAAAAACCAGCTACTATTAATAACTTCACTAGACTGATTAGCAATCTATTCAGTTTTTTTCTTTTTATGACCCTCAAATCCTTCATTTTAAGGTGGCATCAGGGAGACTGAGTGGAGCTGAACATTTACAGGCCGGATAGCCTTCCTGACATCTAGGCTTGCATCCTAATAGAGAAACATCTGTCATTGCCTAGGATTAAACTCTCAACTTTCTGAGTGGGATGCGAGGATCTTCACTTCTAGGCCACTGCATCACTCAGCAAACTATACATTTATTACTTGCAAAATGAATGGCTTATGTATAAAGGATTTTTCTTTACAAGGAATGTTGACAAACAGTTGTGAGCATTTGAACTGACGATTCTCTTCTGATTCATCTTGACCTACACTATTTTATTCCTTCTATAAATGAAGCAAAAACCTATTCTTGTACAAAGGACCAGGAATCTGAGCCGGTATGAATATTAATCTGCTGTTTATCTTAGAGATATGTACAATAGCAGATACTGTAATGAATAATTTCTTAGCAGAAAAATCAATGTAGAAAGGATTATCTGAGGAACATTTGAAAGCCACTATATTAACACAGATTTCTCCAATCTACTATCCTCCCAAAAGGTTGAGGTGGAACTCCATAGGTTTTGCTGGCTGTGGATAATGGGAGTTAGTCTACCCATCTGAAAGGCTGGCTTAATACATCGTAAAGTGATGAGAATACTTTTCTTCTGGCTTGAGATGAAAGCTGATATTCTATAAACTGTTGCCAAAGTGTGGCTTGTCTATCCTATTAAAAAGGATCATGCAAAATGTGGATCACCACCCATATATTATACATCTGCTATCAATGGTTGTAGGAATAATCCCCCTGTTCCAAATACACAGAGAATTATGAACACCCACAGAAATACTCTATCGATTACCATGGCAACATATTTCCAGTCATCTTCTACCTGCAATGCATAAGAAAACACATACATGTTCAATTGAATTCATAATATTTAACTGACACTATCTATTAAAATGACTCTGTGCTTCCTGAGATTTCTCAATTATTATTTTTTTTCAAAAAAGATACATTTAGAATCTTCAGATAGATTCATATGAAACATTTATTGGTGTAACCATAGGTCACAAGATAGAATCTTCATATATATATTTGTTATACAATTATATAATATTTTGGCATTATTTGTAAAGAAGAATTTGGCACGTTTTCTGCTGTCATGTTCCACATTGTTCCAATTTCTCAATAAATTACAGAACATTTAATTTCTTTTACATTAGGTTATTTCTACCTACAAATGTTTCATTGATAAGAAGTACAAAGCCTTGCATAATTATTAGCTACAAGTCCCACTATCTCTCATTTTGGGTCATGCTGCTGGCAAGATCTGTTTGGTGCTATAATTCAACAATATCTATAAGATCAGCTGTTCCCATCCTTACTTTAGACTTCTCTGCAGGTGAGCTTAATTTAGAGTTCCTTAAACAATATATATATAGTCAACAATTATTTGTGTTGGTGATAGATCTTGACAAAAATGGTCTTGGAGAACCATAAGAGTGAGAATTATTTTGAAGTCCAAACTTAACCAGCAAGTCAAAATCATATTCCTTTCCAAAACTAAAATAGAAATAATCATTCTTCCTAATCCCTATCATGCCCTTGGCCTTCTATTCAATAAATATAAATAGTACGGTTAACATCTCTTCTTTTAGTGAACTGAGGACAGAAAGCCAGATGCTTTGCTTTCTGCACTAGGAGGTTTTCCACTAAAATTTATATTTGTTGAAGGCCCTTTTCTCTGAATCTCTGATTGCCATAGTCAACCCAGGCTTAGCTACAACACTGGAGTTTGGATCTTGTGTACGTGCTTGGCTATTTTTCAAAATATCTTCTATGTTTCTACACATCAGCACAGCCTATAGAATTCAATAGACCTTCACTGATCAAATACCATCTTGGGATCAGGGCCTCTGTCCTAGAGCTTCTACATGTCTATTTAGAGACTTATTGCCAAAGTCAGAGAGCCTCCCGACATGAAATATTTATACCTTTAAGTAACCAAAGCCATTAGCACAACCTCTGAAGTTCATTTTAAAAGCCCTCGTACCCTTTTGTAGCTCATGTAAATATAGTGTCAAAAGTACTTTAACTAGCAAAATGCCCAGGAAAGGATATACTGTGCTATCTCAATGCGCATCATTAATTGGTTCCAGGTGGCATGACGTACTAAACATGATGCGTGCCAAACAAACCACTGATTTACCAGGCGACCCTTAGTTTCTGCCTTGATTTCCTAATCAGCGACCTTCCTAGCATGGCCGACTTCTGGTCTATTCTCTGTGGTCGTCCCCCTTTTCCTATTGCATCATGTCAAGTACCAACAAACAATCAGTACCAGGACATTTTCACATCAAAATGCATCAAGTACCAAGTTCAAAGAGTTTTGAAGCAGTCAGGTACTGAGCTACCACTGTACATGACAATACTTGGCTAATTTGTCCCTTTCGACTATCTATCCATCTTTGCTCTTGATTAGCCTTCCTCAGCCTGTTGTCTTGAACTTCAGATACTACAGCTGTTCTCTTGCTGCTAGAAATTCACAGGTCAACAAATTTGGAAGGCATCTGGTTTGAGACAACTGGGCATCTCTCAAGCCCCATAACTCAGTAGGAGGCCAATGCCAATCCTGGAACCACTAGCCCTTCTTTCTCCTTCTTGCATTGTTGCCTGTTTATCTGTCTCCTGGAAGGGAATGAACTATAAAAAGAAGAAGGAGCAAGAACTGTCACAGAGCGTTTATTACGCTTTGGCACCCCAAAAAGAAAGCATGAGTAATTAAGCAGTAAAAAGACTGGCAAGGAGATACAAGCACTCAGACCATGCTTCCATCCAATATTTTGCAAAGGGACTCTCAAACTCTTTCCTGGGTGCTCTGTATGCAGTTGGTTTCCCTTTTCTTGGTGTTAGTTGTATTAGTCTAGCATTATCCTATGTCAGTCTGCATATAGCTAGATCATAGCTATGGTTTTCCCTCTCCCTTACAACTGGAATGTAGAATCAGTTGGTCTCTCTTTTCTACAATTGAGTTTACTCTGCCATCAACTGTTAGATCAGCGGTTCTCAACCTATGGGTCGCGACCCCATTTGGGGTCAATCGACCATTTCACGGGGGTTGCCAAGCAAGGCTGTCCGCCATTTTTTTCTCCCTTTTCCAGCGGGTGCCTTACCTCCCTTGAGCTGGGCCAGCTGGTGGTCAGCCTGCTCCGTCTCTGCCACTTGACCGGCGCAGGGGGCGGAACCACGCATGCGTGGCACTCCCGGGCAGGGAAAGTCCTCGACTTATGACCGGTTGGGTAGTCCTCGACTTACGACCGGTTTAGTCCTTGACTTACGACCGGTTGGGGGTCGCGGCATTAAAAAGGTTGAGAACCACTGTGTTAGATGAACGGTGCTAAGCAATGCAAGAGATATGTCCATTATCATGGCTTAATGGTAGAGGACATTTAGGAGGGGAAAAAAAAGAAAAGAAGGCTTCATCTTTAAGCCACAGCAATCTCCAGTGAAAACGTTCTTTTTTTTCTAAAGCTCTGGAGAACTTCTGTTGATCAGCTGAATCTCACTCAGGGCAATCCTTGAAATGGTGCCTCTGGTAATTGAGACACAGCTAGCATGAGTTCCCTTTTATCCTGTCTGCAGTCCTTTCTGCTGCTAGAGGAAACTGAAAACCAGAGAAAGAATGTTCTACCGTTTTCACTTCTTCTAGCAGGACTTAACAATTTTGATGCTGCTTAAAGAGCTCCATTAGGCAGCCTTTTACACATTCATGCCAGTAGTGCTGCATCATTGCACCTCTCTAACTCTCAGGTGCAGGTTTTTCCCCCCAACTAACTAGGTTTTTGTTTTCTATCACATTTAGAGAAATGCCCCCAAATTACTGTAGTCTTTGGAGCTAGAAATCAATCAATCTCGTTCCTCAGAGATCTTACCTCTTTAGTTTCATTCTGACACCTCATGTTTTCTGCGATGAACTGAACGCTGTTAATGACTTCCTTAACCTCTGGGGAATACTCGATTGATTCAGCCTCCCATTTGGCAGACTGGCAACTCTGTCTCCTTTTCTTCCTCACATCCTTGGAGTTGTCACAGTGGCAGCACTGGTGCTCACCGAGGACTTTCACTTCTGCAAGCTCATCTGCCTTTGGCTTGCTGGGTTTAGTGGCGCTTTCTTTCGCAGGTTTGGGGGGTTGGGAGTCAGCATGTTTCTGTATGGGTCTCTTCATCATGAGAAATTTGGGCAGAAGACCAAGGAAGACAGTTTTGACCCAGTTGGGCATCGTATGCATAGTTGGAGTCCGGTAATGGATATTCAGTACAAACACTGTTACCACAATAGAGAGTGTCACAAATATCATGGTGAATAGTAAGTATTCTCCCACTAGTGGGATGACCAAAGAAGTTGAGGGAATTGTCTCTGTGATTACCAGCAAGAAAACAGTCAGTGAAAGGAGGACAGAGATGCAAAGTGTTACTTTCTCTCCACAGTCAGATGGAAGGTAAAATACTAATACAGTCAGGAATGAAATGAACAGGCAAGGTATAATCAAATTAATGGTGTAAAACATGGGGAGCCTTCGGATATAAAAAGAATAGGTTATATCCGTGTAGATTTCCTCACAGCAGTTGTACTTTATGTCATGTTTATAGCCAGAAGCATCCACTATTTCCCATTCATTGTTCTCCCAAAGGTCTTTCATATCTACTTTGGAACCGACAATCAAAAGATCTATCTTGGCTTTGTCATATGTCCACGATCCAAATTTTAGAGAGCAATTCTGGTGATCAAAGGGAAAGTAGGTAATATCCATGGGGCAGGAGCTTTTAAAAATGGCAGGTGGTGTCCAGGTGATGGTGCCATCGTATCTGAGAAGAGCTTTGGTTCGTCCTTCAACCTGGAAATCTCCAACAGCACTGCAGATGCAAGCACAAAGCAATCTTAAGCTGTACATTTCTAACTCAAAATAAACCTGTTAATATGACTAAATATGATGATGAATGTTCATACTTATTGTAAAGCACAATATCAGGTTTCCAAATTTTGTCTGACGGCACATGGATAAATTCAATTCCACCAAATTCCACTGGATTCCACTGCAATTTATAATCATTCCAAATCTAAAAGGAGAAATAATAAGTGTTCAATCCTATGATATACTGTACCTGTAAAGTGATTCTCATACTAAGGTTGTTACTGAAGTTGCCCTCAAGGTATTGCAACTGTGCCATCATCATGACCATTGGGAGCCAAGAATTAACAACCTCAAGATTGCTACAATTTCTCTACCCCTGAGTTTGAATAATAGAACATAGAATAAAAGGGTTGGTTGGAGGTCTTCTAGTCCAATCTCCTGCTCATGGCAGGAGATTCAATACCATTCTGGACAAATGGCTGTCCAATCTTGTCTTGAAAACCTCCAATGATGGAGCACCCACAACTTCTGAGGGCAAGCCATTCCACTGATTAATTGTTCTCACTGCCAGGAAATTTCTCCTTAGTTCTAGGTTGGGTCTCTCTTTAATGATCTTTCACACTTCTTGTCCTGCTTTTAGGTGCTTTGGAGAATAAATTGACTCCCTCTTCTCTGTGATAGGCCCTCAAGTACTGGAGGACTGCTATCATATCAACCCTAGTCCTTCTCTTCATTAGATTAAACATACCTAGTTACCTCAGTCGTTCTCCTGGACTCATAAGATTGGGAATGAGTTTCAAGTTAATAATCCCCCTTATTTGTTTTTTTTCTTCTGTAATAGCCCACTAAAATTATAATAAGGTCTCCATTCAACAGACTTTGGTTTAGTGGACTTTAGAGTTAATAGATCAAATCTCCTGGATAAGAAGTTACGTTGCCTCCACTAATGTCTTTGCTGCCTCTGAAAGTTCTTCTCGCTTTTTGCTGAATCTGTAAACTAAGGTGATGGTTCTTACCCAAATGCTCCCAATATCTGATATCCAATCTCTAAGGAGTTTCTTGCCTACAGTTCATTTTCAGGTGCATTTATGGTTACTGGAATACTTTTAATCATGGTGCTGGCCCTCAAACACCCATTGCTTGTGTTGCCTCTTTTCTCTGTCTGTGACTTTAGTTCCCGCCCTCACTTTTTTTGGTTCTCATCTCATTCATCACTGAATAGACCAGGGGTAGGCAACCTTGGCTCTTTTATGACTTGTGAACTTCAACTCCCAGAATTCCTGAGCCAACATGGCTCAGCTTGGAAACCTCTCATTTTCCCCTCAGCATGGCTGGCTCAGGAATTCTGGGAGTTGAAGTCCACGAGTCATAAAAGAGCCAAGGTTGCCTACCCCTGGAATAGACCTTTTGCTTTAAGGAACACCATTCCTCTTATTCGTCCATTAAATCAATGAGTTTTTGAAGTACTATGTGCGCTTTTGCTATAGATATACTGTGCCCTGGAACATCTCTAAATACTTACCTGATTTTTTTTTTCTATCCAAATCTCTTCTGAATGCCAATTACCCACTGTGATCTCATCTCTAAAACCAGCATGGCAATAAACACATACGTACACTGACACACTGATGGCACAAAAATTTGCTTACATGTCGCAGCCAGAGATTTGTCTCCATGATCTGATTGACTTCATCCTGCAGACGAAAGGAGGCAAACAATTTATTTCTTCAGACAGGTTATCTAGTTAACAAAGGTTAAAACCTCTTTCCAGTCAGCCTAAATAACTTTGAAAGGATCATGGGGACCTTTATGGAACAGAGAATAGAAATCTGGGTGGAAAAACATGTTGCCTTCAGATAATGTCTGGGGATGTTTGTGAATACTTTACTTACAACTATTGAAAACAAGAGGCTGAAAAAAAGCATTCATGAATATTGAGATAGTTGTTGGCAACTACCTACAGCCAGTGGTGGGATTCAGCCAGTTCGCACCAGTCCGGCAGAACCGGTAGCTAATTTTTTGTTGCCCAGGCCCAGAATGGACTTCCGGAAGTGGTATCCACACAGAGAACCGGTTGTTCACATATTTGAATCCCACCACTGCCTACAGTCTTATTAATGTTTATTCGAAAACTGCAGCCACATAAAGAAGATTGGTTGCATGCTCTAACATCTCTAGAGGAGCTGGTTAAGCAGAATCCAGGAGAACTCAAAGGCGTAGCAGTAGGAGCATCAGTAAGGGTATGTTCAAAAAAGTCAAGTTGGTAATCAGTACAACACATGTAAAAAAGGGGTAGAGCTTTGGTAGAGCTCTACAGCACGAGTGTGAAACTCGCCATTTCACGTGACGTATCATGACGTATCACGACATTTTTTGCACTGCCCAGAGCTGGAATTGGTGCAGCCTCCATATGATGCAACCTGCCCATGGGCTGGCAGTTTGACACCCCTGCTCTACAGTGAAGAGCCGTGGTGGCACAGTGGTTAGAATGCAGTACTGCAGGCTAACTTACTGCTCACTTCAGGAGTTCGATTCTGAGCGGCCCAAGGTTGACGTAGCCTTCCATCCTTCCGAGGTCAGTAAAATGAGGACCCAGATTGTTGGGGGCAAAACGCTGACTCTGTAAACTGCTTAGAGAGGTCTCTAAAACACTGTGAAGCGGTATATATGTCTAATTGCTATTGCTATTGCATGGGTAGCATGTTCTCTCCTTATCTTTTTCCTTCTATTCCACTGTTTTCCTGGTGATCGGTCACCAAGTATTTGTATTCAACACAATTCTGTTTGTACCCCAATCATGCACTGTACTACTCATTACATCCCAAACTAGCTCATCTGAAGCTGTCCATGGGGAATTTGTAGAAGATTAAGATGAGTGCCATCTTATTAACATTTAGGAACACCGTAAAAATAGTGGTCTTCTGCAGGAGAATCCCAAGTGGTGGAGAGTAGCAATAGGATTTGAAGTGCGGCTTCAAGTAATTATTCTCTTATGTTTTTACAATTGTAAGGGATCTAGAGCTTTGAGAGTCGATGTCATGCAAATGATGGACTGCCTGAACAAATAAATCCAGGATTTTTGACAGGAGGTTGGTATTCAAAGAAGCATGATGGGAAGAACCAGTGTTATCAGGTACAAAAGGAGCAGTTTTAAATGCACTCTAATACCCACATACAATGAAGCTCCGATATCAGTGCTGCTCATTCAAGCAGAATTCCGAGCCCATCATAATCTCAAGCGCCACAGGAGCTCAGAATATAGCGGCTTTTATAATTATTTTGTTAATGACAGCAGCTTCTGATTAATGAAAAGCCTCCTGAGCAAGTAAAAGATATACTGAAGAAGCATGACTACATAGGAACGTTGATCCTCTGAATACTGATTTAGCAATAAATAGATAAGGAAGCTGGACTCTTTTCCATAGTGCTGCCTTGATAATCATTTAAGCTCTACAGCCCCGGTTAGTGGCTGGTCTGCTAGTCAGAGAAATCCCAAGAAAGCATAGAATTTGCAGAGTGTCTATTTTTTGCTGAAAGATCTTTACTTATAGCAAATCGTGATGGAAAGGCAATCAATAACCTGGGAGCTGCTAAGGGAAAGTTAACGACAGGGGACACCCTGAATGATTTGCTGAGAGAGAGGAAAACCTGCATAAATGAACCCTTAGTAAGCTCTCCTACAAGAGGCCTAAAGGTGCTTTTCCAAAAGATAAATGGAATGAAAAACAAAACAAAACAAAAACAAAAACAAAGCCCATTATTTTTTGGGGGGACAGCAAGCGCCTTTGGGACACACTGGAGATGCTTCCTCTCTTTTAGTTCCTGGTAATGAGCGATCTTTAATCATTTGCAAGGAATGTTTCCTACTTTTCCTGATATACACTATTTATAGCCACAGCCTATGGTGGGCTTTATATAAAACGACAAAGCCCTTTTACCTCTATTTTAGGGAGGGAAGGCAGCCTGTCAGGTCTGCCATCTTCAGCATACTCCACTTTGCTGGCATCCTGCCATAAAATGCAGGGAGGAGGGAGATTGGGGAGGTAGGAGGGGGAACGATAGGGTGACAGGAACCAGAGGTGTCAATCTGGAAGAGGCCGGCCGATTAAGGATGGAGCTGTGAGAAAAGAATGCGAAACTGCACCAAAGAGGCGCCAAACCTCAAAGATGTCCCCAAAAACACCTAGTTGGAAAGTCATTGTTCACTGGCAGATTGGTCAAGGGGGGAGGGCCAGGGGAGAGGGAAAAACGCAAGCTTTGCATGGGAATATTTAGATCCAGCTTTGCTTATGCTGTAATCGCTTGACTTTAGTAAAAGTAACTTTTCACTTCAAAAAAGGAGACAAGGGTCCTTCTTTCCTAAATGCTCAAGTTGCGACAAGCCTAACACAGCCTTTCACAGCCAAGGTGTTTTAAATGTCCACATGTTTTGTCTTGTTATAGATGCCTGCTCTACTACACAGTTGCATACACACAGGGTCCCTATTTTCATAAGAATTTCTTCATTACATACATGGAATAGCACCTCCAGCCTTGGGGGGGGGGAGAAATCTACAAGTGCTATCATTCCCTGAAGGGACCACCAGATTAAGGGTCTCTTTGCCAGGCTGAAATGTGAGATTCTGCAGCCCGGCAAACAATAGCCTTACCACGTTTGCAAGCTGGGTAATTGCCACTTCGAAATGCACCTTCACGGGATTGGATACGTTTTGTACAGGTCTGATGTACTGGTTGTAACGGGAGAACAGTTTGCGAAAGAGTTTTTCTTCTGATTTACTTGCTAAGCAGCCTGTGTGGGAAAAGGAAATAAGAATAATAAGTCCTTCAAAGTGAGGTAAAGATGCTAGCTGTGGATATACTGGCTGGAATAATTTGGTCCAAAATATCCAGAGAACACAGAGTGGAGGGAAAATTGATTTAGATTATATAAATCCCACTTATCCAGCTGTTTATAAATGTATGATACTACTGCATGTGGTTTGCTACATTAATGCCCATTGAGTCAGCAACTGAATTTGAAGCAAATAATAATTGGCATTGACAAAGTCCCTATCAGTCAATTGCAAAAGGCAGCTTTATTTGGATCAGCTTACATCCTGAGATGATCCCTTTACACCAGCAAACAAGAACATCTGTCTATCCCAGATCCTTGGAAAGTACTCCACAGGTGTATAAAAAGCCAAGACCAGTCTAAACATCTGGCTGACTGTGAGATGAACCATAATAATAATAGTAGTAGGACAGAATACATCAAGCAATTCACATGCTAAATAAATGGCAATTAAATTGATCATGGATTCATATCACAAATATGGACTGCAGATTGAAAAAAATAGCTTGACAGAGACTGATTAGATGAAAAACATAATCATACACCGATGACTTGCATCTGTGAATAAGTGATTGTCTATTCAGAGAGTTAGTGTGCAATCCATTTGGCATGTTGCACTCCTCCATGCTTCCAAATTCCATTGCTATTAGTGACTGCTGAGGGGAATCAATGCCCAAAGTTTCTAGAGAGCATGTGTTCATGTAAGGTTGCCATCCTGTCTTTTTTCTGAGTTGTGAATTGGTGCTGTGTGCTCCCTCCTCACAACTTGTTCCAGGCCAAAAATGTCCTGCCCATTGAAACCTTTTGGTCCTCTTCCTGTCTTTCACAAAGATAGTAAACAGGAAGGACTTCATTGTTATGATATACCTTTTTTAGAATAAACTCATAAGATCTTTCTATGACGCCCCATCCTACATCTTTGTCTAGGCTTTAAATTTCATGTGTTGTGGAACATCTAAACCAAAACATAATCTCTGCATTATATTCTCAATATCTGTCTCCCTTGTTCTCAATATATATATTGCTGAGCTGCCAAGATAAGTGCTTGGAGATAAGTGCAAATAGTCTTTGGAAGTATGGATTTGAAGAGGCTATCAAACATCATGTTTAAAGGAAGACAGACTACAGGCCTTCCCTTCGGTCTATTAAAAAAAAACTCTTCACAAATAAGCAAGGGTTGTTTTTTTATCCACTTGAACTTAAGTGCAATCATGTTACAAGCAATATTTTGTTATCCATTGGATCAATGATGGTATTATCATCTCATCCATGAACAAGATTGCCTTAAGTTGTCCTCAACTGGGCCACTTTTGAACTAGTGCTTTCTGCCCAATTTCACAGCTGCAAAATGGGTAAGGCTTGCAAAGACAGGTGACCAGTTGTGGGTGGGATTGTTAAAGCAGGGCTTGATGGCTATTTCAGACTGATTCAGGCATGCCCCCCCCCAACAGTTGGATCACTAGAGCAGTGGTCCCCAACCTTTACAGTTTGGTGGCCCGGGGGAGGGGAGAGGGGAACTGGCCTGCCATTCGCACAACTTGAGTTGCACGTGTGCACGCGTGCACGCTGACCCGCTACTTGTGCAAGTCAAGCTGCACACGTGCATGCTGGCTCGTCACTTGTGTAAATTGAGCTGCACGCATGTGCCGGCCTGCTGCTCACGCAAATCGAGTTAATATTAATAATACTAATAATAAAGTTGGAAAGAATCTTGGAGGTCATCTAGTCCAACCCCCTCCTCAGGCAGGAAACCCTATATCATTTCAGACAAATGGCTGTCCAGTCTCTTCTTAAAAACTTCTAGTGTTGGAGCATTCACCGCTTCTGGAGGCAGGTTGTTCCACTGGTTAATTGTTCTAACTGTCAGGAAGTTTCTCCTTAGTTCTAGGTTGCTTCTCTCCTTGATTAGTTTCCACCCGTTGCTTCTTGTTCTGCCTTCAGGCACTTTGGAGAATAGCTTGACTCCCTCTTCTTTGTGGCAGCCCCTGAGATATTGGAACACTGCCATCATGTTACCCCTGGTCCTTATCTTCATTAAACAAGCCATACCCAATTCCAGCAACCATTCCTTATATGTTTTAGCCTCCAGTCCCCTGATCATCTTTGTTGCGTGCACACACGTGCACCAATCAGCCACTTGTGCAGGCTGGTTCTGAGTGGGCCATAGATTGGTAGTGGGCCGCAGCCTGGGGACTGGGGATCCCTGCTCTAGAGAGTCTCCATTTTTTATACAATTGAACACAGCAGTTACTATGCCAGTGATCTACTAAAACTGTGCAGTGGCAATGCTCAAATGTTTTATCCTATAGCCCTTGTGGGTTTACCCCCAGATCGAAGTAGTGAAAAGAGAAATGATGAGTTGAATCCATTCCATTGTGTCCTGAATAGAACCCAGTAGTATTCTGGAAATTGGCTTTTGTTGCCTACAGAAAGGAAAAGAAAGGAGAGAAATCCTAAACTGAGACATATCTATGGTTACTGTTTAAGCCGCTCTATGTATTTGTGTAAACAATGTTCAGGTATAAAAATGCACATATATGGATTTTTTTTTTAAAAAAAATAATCCATATATGTGGTCTTAGTTTCCAAGCCTTTTCTTACTTTCCATCACCTTGAATTCACTGCACAAGTGATTCAACCCTTGCTTGTAAACAGAGCTTTGCTGGTTTTGAAACCCCTAAAAATAGTTTTTAATTATTTAATTAGTTTCCCCACCCCCCTTTCTCTGGCTTTTCTCCTTCTTCCTCTACTTTACAAAGCAGCAACAGCAAACTCTAGAGTGCATCATTTCATTATTTTAATCCAGTCACTTGAAGTAAAAAGGTTTTACTCCTAACTCCAAATAGCCCGTAAGTTACACAACAAAACAGTGCAAGGAAGCCCTTAAAGTTCTGATTTAGCTACCTTTGATCAGTTTTTTTAAAAAACAACAACAACAACCTTATTTAGCTAGTTATGACAGAAAAGGGTGGAGGAGGACAGAGGAAAGACAGAGAGGACAGATTCCTGAAGCAAAACACATCCCAAACCTGCTTCAGTACTATGATTGGTGGATATTTTTTTCCTGTTGGCTGATATGCAGTGCAGGAAAAATAGCAAAACTGAAGAAATCAACCAGTCACGTTGCACATTATGGACAGTGTGGGCAAACTCAGGACAATATCATTTGGCAGTTTTGTCAGAGCTGGCGCAGTAGAAGCAGAAGAGAGATCAGCAACAGGACCATTCAATTTTATTCAACTTTTGTTTTCTGCTAGGAAGGGTGGATAAGCAGCACTTTAATTCAGCCAGGGGAAAGGCACAAAGGAAACATATTTAGCTACAGAAAAGCTGAATAAAGATTTCAAAGTGATTCTTCCCTCTCAATACTGAACTGGGCATTTTTTGGGAAACAGGATATTCAACATTCAAGGGATAGACAAGGCTATAGGACAAAAGAGCAACAAAACCGTGTACCAGCTGTAGAGTGTGGCGATGTTTCTCAACACAGAAACTGAATTTTAAGATATCTGGATTTCAATTCCCAGAATTCCCCAGGCAGCTTCATAGAAGAGGGAGTTATTGTAAGATTTGTAAACAGATCCTATGGGGGTGGGGGAGACACAAGGAGATAGGTACAATCCCTCCCAAAAACAGATCTAGCAAAAGTTGAGCATTTTTGGTATTTATGAAATTTTGAGTGACTTTCAGTAGAAAGCAACCACCGCGCCCACCCCATTGCCGGCAATGGGGAAAAAGTCTTGATACGTTGCGCAACATCACGTGACATCACGAGTTTGACATGCCTGCTATACATTATAACTATATACTATACATATGTTGTATATAGTATGTTTAAATGTGTGTTATGTATTTGTACACTTTGAGAGCAAGCAACTAAATTTCATTTTTAATGTGTGCCATTGTTCCCACAGTACAAAATGATAATAAAGGTTATCTATCTATCTATCTATCTATCTATCTATCTATCTATCTATCTATCTATCTATCTATCTATCTATCTATCTATCTATCTATCTATCTATCTATCTATCTATCTATCATCTGTAACTACAGTAGTTATTCATTCCATATTGCTTTAATAGATGACATGGTCACTGTTTATTCTTCTTTCCAGTAAGTTAGCTTTCCTAGAAATACATGGTCAAGCAGTGCTTGAAAAAGTAGGACAACATCAGCTGGAAATCCCAGCATGTAATTATCTCCTGCTTTAGCCAAATTGACCTACTCCTTTACGTTCTAAAAACGGTAGCTAAGACAACCATCAAATATATTCACCACAGTAATGCCTAAGCAGCAAAATCAGGAGCTATCTGTATGCTCTTTTTGGTGTGAGGCCAGGAGGGCAGTGCTGAACTCTGGAATACTTAAACTCTTACAGTTTCACTTCTGTTCTGACAGGCTTCTGAAATGATTGACCTGATTTGCTTCTGGGCATCTTACAGAGAAGCTTGATTGGTAGCTGTGTGTTGCCTATCTTATGAATAGAATATGAAGGTTGATGGGTATTGATTTAACAAGATGTAATGGTATCTGGGAATGACCTTGGGAGACAGTGGGAAGAGTCACAGTCAGAAGGGTCTGAGAAGCTGAGCGCACAACAGGAATATGGGTGTGGCAAACAACTCAGAAGGGACCTTCCTTTGTGTCTTAGGTTTTGAATTCTAAAGAACCTGGGAAGAGATATACTACCAGACTTAAAATAAACAGAACAGAATAGAATAACTGTGTTGGAAGGGATCTTGGAGGACTTCTAATCCAACCCACTGCTCGAGCAGGAGACCCTATACCAGTGATGGCAAACCTTTTAGAGACCAAGTGCCCAAAAACTGGTCTCACCCCCGCTCTACCCCCTGCCCTGCCCCTGCCCCTGCCCCCACCCTGCCTGCCCACAGGGCCACTCACCACCTCCAGGGCCCACCACAGATTGCCCAGGCAGCCCAGAAGCGCCATGGTGGCCACACCCTCTGCCCGCACCCCGCAGCATCAACTGTGCGGGATGGGGCGTGAGGGCAGAGTCTTGTCTACGCTGCCTGGCTGCCATGTCCTTGGCTGTGCTGCTCCGTGTGGACCACGCTCGGGGGCCACTCTCCTCCAGAGGGGTTGCTGGTGAGGAGGGGGTCATGGGGGGAGGTGAGGCTGGGGCAACAGCACGTGTACCCACAGAGCAGGTTCCAAGTGCCGCCTCTGGCACGCTTGCCATAGGTTCATCACCACTGCCCTATACCATTTCAGACAAATGGCTCTTTGGTCTCTTCTTAAAAGCCTCTAGCCATGGGGCACCCACAACTTTTGAAGGCAAACCATTCTACCGATTGATTGTTTTCTTAGGAAATTTCTCCTTAGTTCTACGTTGCTTCTCTCCTTGATTAGTTCCCATCTGTTGTTTCTTGTCTTGCCCTCTGGTACTTTGAAGAATATGTTGACTCATTCATTTTTATGACAATCCCTCAAATATTGGAACATTGCTATTATGTCTCCACTAGTCCTTCTTTTCACTAGACTGGACATACCCAATTCTTGCAACTGTTCTTCATATGTTTTAGCCTCCAGACCCCTAATCATTCTTGCTGCTCTTCTTTGCACTCTTTCCAGAGTCTCAACATCTTTTTTATATTATGGGGGCCAAAACTGGATGTAGTACTACATTCTAACCGAGTGTCGTCTTACTAAGGCTTATAGGTTTGTAAACTTATGATGGTGAAAGCTTGACCTTAAAAAAGCAAGACAGGAAGAAAATCAACTCATTTGAGCTGTGATATTGGAGAAGGCTCCTGAATAGTCCTTGGACAGTAAAAGTGACCAACAAAAAAGTACTGGAGCATGTAACACCACATGTGTCACCGGAAGGAAAAAAAACCACAAAACTGCATCTCACTTACTTTGGCCATGTCATGCAGGGGAACTCACTGGAGAAAACAGTTATGTTTGGAAGAGTGTCTATGGAAATTCTCAGTCATCCAGGTCATGGTTGTCCCAAAGGTGCTTTTTCAGGAGGCAACTGGACTTTCTTGTTTTTCTTTGAAGATGTTTCCCTTCTCATCCAAGAAGCTTTTTCAGCTCCATCCAGTAAGAGCTGAAGAAGCTTCTTGGATGAGAAGCGAAACGTCTTCAAAGAAAAACAAGAAAGTCCACTTGTCTCCTGAAAAAGTACCGTACCTTTGGGGCATGTTTGGAAGAGCTAGCTGGCTAGGGAATTCCAGGAGTTGGAATCCACACGTCTTAAAGTTCCCAAGGGAGAGAAACACTGGTCTACATGCTCAGACACAGCAGCATCAGGTATAGCTGGGCAAACTCTGTGGAAATTTCAGGGAGATGATCTCAATTCTATGTTTGCATTAAAGGGGGAGGGGGGCAAGGTACTTGCCTAGCACTACCACGCCTCTTGTTCAACAGAATACAAGAGTTAACAGTTCTCCCATTAAACACTTCATCTGCTCACTTCTGTATTTTACTTTCTTGTTAAAAATACAAAGACAGGGGAGAATTTTCCTCTATCTGTCCACAGGCTGTTCTTGACAAAAGGACAAGAACTAAAACAAAAAGTTCCCCTGTGTTGTTCTGGATCAATGGCTGGACAAGTGACTGATTGTGAGCATGAGTATAAGTAGTGTTGCCATGTGTGTGTGTTATTTTACATCCAGCTTGCACACACATTTTAAAAAGTTGCCTAATTTGACCAAATTGAATAGCCATTCCCCCCCCANGGCAATTAAATTGATCATGGATTCATATCACAAATATGGACTGCAGATTGAAAAAAATAGCTTGACAGAGACTGATTAGATGAAAAACATAATCATACACCGATGACTTGCATCTGTGAATAAGTGATTGTCTATTCAGAGAGTTAGTGTGCAATCCATTTGGCATGTTGCACTCCTCCATGCTTCCAAATTCCATTGCCATTAGTGACTGCTGAGGGGAATCAATGCCCAAAGTCTCTAGAGAGCATGTGTTCATGTAAGGTTGCCATCCTGTCTTTTTACTGAGCTGTGAATTGGTGCTGTGCGCTCCCTCCTCACAACTTGTTCCAGGCCAAAAATGTCCTGCCCATTGAAACCTTTTGGTCCTCTTCCTGTCTTTCACAAAGATAGTAAACAGGGAGGACTTCATTGTTATGATATACCTTTTTTAGAATAAACTCATAAGATCTTTCTATGATGCCCTATCCTACATCTTTGTCTAGGCTTTAAATTTCATGTGTTGTGGAACATCTAAACCAAAACATAATCTCTGCATTATATTCTCAATATCTGTCTCCCTTGTTCTCAATATATATATTGCTGAGCTGCCAAGATAAGTGGTTGGAGATAAGTGCAAATAGTCTTTGGGAGTATGGATTTGAAGGGGCTAATCAAATATCATGTTTAAAGGAAGACAGACTACAGGCCTTCCCTTCAGTCTATTAAAAAAAAACTCTTCACAAATAAGCAAGGGTTGTTTTTTATCCACTTGAACTTAAGTGCAATCATGTTACAAACAATATTTTGTTATCCATTGGATCAATGATGGTATTATCATCTCATCCATGAATGAGATTGCCTTAAGTTGTCCTCAGCTGGGTCACTTTTGATCTAGTGCTTTCTGCCCAACTTCACAGCTGCAAAATGGGTAAGGCTTGCAAAGACAGGTGACCAGTTTGGGTGGGATTGTTAAAGCAGGGCTTGATGGCTATTTCAGACTGATTCAGGTATGCCCCTCCCAACAGTTGGATCTCTAGAGCAGTCGTCCCCAACCTTTACAGCTTGGTGGCCCGAGGGAGGGAAGAGGGGACCTGGCCTGCCATTCGCACAACTTGAGTTACACGTGTGCACGCATGCAGCCGACCCACCATTTGTGCAAGTCAAGCTGCACATGTGCATGCTGGCCCGCCACTTGTGTAAATTGAGCTGCACGCATGTGCTGGCCTGCTGCTCACGCAAATCGAGTTAATAATAATAATACTAATAATAAAGTTGGAAAGAATTTTGGAGGTCATCTAGTCTAGTCCTGCTCAGGCAGGAAACCCTATACTATTTGAGACAAATGGCTGTCCAGTCTCTTCTTAAAAACTTCTAGTGTTGGAGCATTTACAGCTTCTGGAGGTAGGTTGTTCCACTGATTAATTGTTCTGACTGTCAGGAAGTTTCTCCTTAGTTCTAGGTTGCTTCTCTCTTTGGTTAGTTTCCACCCGTTGCTTCTTGTCCTGCCCTCAGGTGCTTTGGAAAATAGCTTGACTTCCTCTTCTTTATGGCAGCCCCTGAGATATTGGAACACTTCTATCATGTCACCCCTCGTCCTTCTCTTCATTAAACTAGACATACCCAATTCCAGCAACTGTTCCTTGTATATTTTAGCCTCCAGTCCCCTGATCATCTTTGTTGCATGCACACATGTGCACCAACCAGCCACTTGCGCAGGCTGGTTTTGAGTGGGCCATGGATTGGTAGTGGGCCGCAGCCTGGGGGTTGGGGACCCCTGCTCAAGAGAGTCTCCACTTTTTACACAATTGAACACAGCAGTTACCATGCCAGTGATCTACTAAAACTGTGCAGTGGCAATGCTCAAATGTTTTATCCTATAGCCCTTGTGGGTTTAGCCCCAGATCGAAGTAGTGAAAAGAGAAATGATGAGTTGAATCCATTCCATTGTGTCCTGAATAGAACCCAGTAGTATTCTGGAAATTGGCTTTTGTTGCCTACAGAAAGGAAAAGAAAGGAGAGAAATCCTAAACTGAGACATATCTATGGTTACTGTTTAAGCCGCTCTATGTATTTGTGTAAACAATGTTCAGGTATAAAAATGCACATATATGGATTTATTTTTTTAAAGAAAAAATCCATATATGTGGTCTTAGTTTCCAAGCCTTTTCTTACTTTCCATCACCTTGAATTCACTGCACGAGTGATTCAACCCTTGCTTGTAAACAGAGCTTTGCTGGTTTTGAAACCCCTAAAAATTGTTTTTAATTATTTAATTAGTTTCCCCACCCCCCTTTCTCTGACTTTTCTCCTTCTTCCTCTGCTTTACAAAGCAGCAACAGCAAACTCTAGAGTGCATCATTTCATTATTTTTTCCAGTCACTTGAAGTAGAAAGGTTTTACTCCTAACTCCAAATAGCCCGTACGTTACACAACAAAACAGTGCAAGGAAGCCCTTAAAGTTCTGATTTAGCTACCTTTGATCAGTTTTTTTTAAAAACAACAACAACAACCTTATTTAGCTAGTTATGACAGAAAAGGGTGGAGGAGGACAGAGGAAAGACAGAGAGGACAGATTCCTGAAGCAAAACACATCCCAAACCTGCTTCAGTACTATGATTGGTGGATATTTTTTTTCCTGTTGGCTGATATGCAGTGCAGGAAAAATAGCAAAACTGAAGAAATCAACCAGTCACGTTGCACATTATGGACAGTGTGGGCAAACTCAGGACAATATCATTTGGCAGTTTTGTCAGAGCTGGCGCCGTAGAAGCAGAAGAGAGATCAGCAACAGGACCATTCAATTTTATTCAACTTTTGTTTTCTGCTAGGAAAGGTGGATAAGCAGCACTTTAATTCAGCCAGGGGAAAGGCACAAAGAAAACATATTTAGCCACAGAAAAGCTGAATAAAGATTTCAAAGTGATTCTTCCCTCTCAATACTGAACTGGGCATTTTTGGGGAAACAGGATATTCAACATTCAAGGGATAGACAAGGCTATAGGACAAAAGAGCAACAAAACCATGTAACAGCTGTAGAGTGTGGCGATGTTTCTCAACACAGAAACTGAATTTGAAGATATCTGGATTTCAATTCCCAGAATTCCCCAGGCAGCTTCATAGAAGAGGGAGTTATTGTAAGATTTGTAAACAGAACCTATGGGGGTGGGGGAGACACAAGGAGATAGGTACAATCCCTCCCAAAAACAGACCTAGCAAAAGTTGAGCATTTTTGGTATTTATAAAATTTTGAGTGACTTTCGGGAGAAAGCAACAACCAAGCGGAATGGAATGAAGTATCCTAGATGAAAATATGGATAATTCTATATGGAGATATTTCAGGGGAATGCCCTGTAAGAACTATAATTATACACTGTACATCAGGCATGTCAAACTGCTGACCCATGGGCTGGATGCATCACGCCAAAACCGCACCCAGCCCATTGCCAGCAATGGGGAAAAAGTCTTGATACATCACGCAACATCACATGATGTCACGAGTTTGACATGCCTGCTATACATTATAACTATATACTATACATATGTTGTATATAGTATGTTTAAATGTGTGTTATGTATTTGTACACTTTAAGAGCAAGCAACTAAATTTCATTTTTAATGTGTGCCATTGTGCCCACAGTACAAAATGATAATAAAGGTTATCTATCTGTCTGTCTGTCTGTCTGTCTGTCTGTCTGTCTATCTGTCTATCTGTCTATCTGTCTATCTGTCTATCTGTCTATCTGTCTATCTATCTATCTATCTATCTATCTATCTATCTATCTATCTATCTATCTATCTATCTATCTATCATCTGTAACTACAGTAGTTATTCATTCCATATTGCTTTAATAGATGACATGGTCACTGTTTATTCTTCTTTCCACTAAGTTAGCTTTCCTAGAAATACATGGTCAAGCAGTGCTTGAAAAAGTAGGACAACATCAGCTGGAAATCCCAGCATGTGATTATCTCCTGCTTTAGCCAAATTGACCTACTCCTTTACGTTCTAAAAACGGTAGCTAAGACAACCATCAAATATATTCACCACAGTCATGCCTAAGCAGCAAAATCAGGAGCTATCTGTATGCTCTTTTTGGTGTGAGGCCAGGAAGGCAGTGCTGAACCCTGGAATACTTAAGCTCTTACAGTTTCACTTCTGGTCTGACAGGCTTCTGAAATGATTGACCTGATTTGCTTCTGGGCATCTTACAGAGAAGCTTGATTGGTAGCTGTGTGTTGCTTATCTTATGAATAGAATATGAAGGTTGATGGGTATTGATTTAACAAGATGTAATGGTATCTGGGAATGACCTTGGGAGACAGTGGGAAGAGTCACAGTCAGGAGAAGGGTCTGAGAAGCTGAGCGCACAACAGGAATATGGGTGTGGCAAACAACTCAGAAGGGATCTTCCTTTGTGTCTTAGGTTTTGAATTCTAAAGAACCTGGGAAGAGATATACTACCAGACTTAAAATAAACAGAACAGAATAGAATGTGTTGGAAGGGATCTTGGAGGACTTCTAATCCAACCCACTTACAAGCTTACACGCTGCTTACCAAGCTTGTGGGTGCTCTGGTCCTCAGGGCTCCACTCGGTCTCCAGGGAGCTTAGTTCCTCGGGCCCGGGATCACCGGCTGATGTTATGCAACGCCAGGTCAGTGGTGAACAAAGCCCCCCTCATTCAAGATCTTATTCAAGAGGGGGGCGCGGACCTGGCAGGTATCACCGAGACCTGGCTGGGCACGGAGGGGAGAGTGCCCCTCGTAGACATGTGCCCGCCGGGTTTCCAGGTATTCCATCAGCCAAGGACCCGGGGTAGGGGCGGTGGGGTAGCGGTCATTATACGGGAGAACCTATGCCCAAGGGAGACCACTGTGCCTCAGATAGACGGTGGTGAGTCCCTCCTTGTGAAGTGGGGGCAGGGGGTACAAGTGGGCCTGTTGATTATATA
>NW_015388226.1:45859-122731 GCF_001527695.2 Protobothrops mucrosquamatus | reverse complement strand
GGCCTAGGGGTATTTTAAATTGGTTTTAACTAAATTTTAGTAGAAGCGGCCTATTTAAATATTTATTTTTAATTATTCTCTTAAATTTTATATTTTGTATTTGTATCAAACTGTTTTTAAACTGGCTGTAAGCCGCCCTGAGTCCTCCGGGAGAAGGGCGGGGTATAAATATAATAAATTCAAATTCAAATTCAAATTCGAGCAGGAGACCCTATACCAGTGATGGCAAACCTTTTAGAGACCAAGTGCCCCAAAACTGGTCTCATCCCCGCTCTACCCCCTGCTCTGCCCCTGCCCCTGCCCCGCCCCTGCCCCCACCCCGCCTGCCCACAGGGCCACTCACTGCCTCCAGGGCCCACCACAGATTGCCCAGGCAGCCCAGAAGCACCATGGTGGCCACACCGTCTGCCCGCACCCCGCAGCATCAACTGTGCGGGATGGGGCGTGATGGCAGAGTCTTGTCTACGCTGCCTGGCTGCCATGTCCTTGGCTGCGCTGCTCCATGTGGGCCACGCTCAGGGGCGACTCTCCTCCAGAGGGGCTGCTGGTGAGGAGGGGGTCATGGGGGGAGGCGAGGCTGGGGCAACAGCACCTGTACCCACAGAGAGGGCTCCGAGTGCCACCTCTGGCACGCGTGCCATAGGTTCATCACCACTGCTCTATACCATTTCAGACAAATGGCTCTTTGGTCTCTTCTTAAAAGCCTCTAGCCATGGGGCACCCACAACTTTTGAAGGCAAACCATTCTACCGGTTGATTGTTTTCTTAGGAAATTTCTCCTTAGTTCTACGTTGCTTCTCTCCTTGATTAGTTCCCATCTGTTGTTTCTTGTCTTGCCCTCTGGTGCTTTGAAGAATAGGTTGACTCACTCATTTTTATGGAAGTCCCTCAAATATTGGAACATTGCTATTATGTCTCCCCTAGTCCTTCTTTTCACTAGACTGGACATACCCAATTCCTGCAACTGTTCTTCATATGTTTTAGCCTCCAGTCCCCTAATCATTCTTGCTGCTCTTCTTTGCACTCTTTCCAGAGTCTCAACATCTTTTTTATATTATGGGGGCCAAAACTGGATGTAGTACTGCATTCTAACCGAGTGTCGTCTTACTAAGGCTTATAGGTTTGTAAACTTATGATGGTGAAAGCTTGACCTTAAAAAAGCAAGACAGGAAGAAAATCAACTCATTTGAGCTGTGATATTGGAGAAGGCTCCTGAATAGTCCTTGGACAGTAAAAGTGACCAATAAACAAGTACTGGACCATGTAACACCACATGTGTCACCGGAAGGAAAAAAACCCCACAAAACTGCATCTCACTTACTTTGGCCATGTCATGCAGGAGAATTCACTGGAGAAAACAGTTATGTTTGGAAGAGTGTCTATGGAAATTCTCAGTCATCCAGGTCATGGTTGTCCCAAAGGTGCTTTTTCAGGAGGCAACTGGACTTTCTTGTTTTTCTTTGAAGATGTTTCCCTTCTCATCCAAGAAGCTTTTTCAGCTCCATCCAGTAAGAGCTGAAGAAGCTTCTTGGATGAGAAGCGAAACGTCTTCAAAGAAAAACAAGAAAGTCCACATGTCTCCTGAAAAAGTACCTTCGGGACATGTTTGGAAGAGCTAGCTGGCTAAGGAATTCCAGGAGTTGGAGTCCACATGTCTTAAAGTTCCCAAGGGAGAGAAACACTGGTCTACATGCTCAGACACAGCAGCATCAGGTATAGCTGTGCAAACTCTGTGGAAATTTCAGGGAGATGATCTCAATTCTATGTTTGCATTAAAGGGGGAGGGGGGCAAGGTACTTGCCTAGCACTACCACGCCTCTTGTTCAACAGAGTACAAGAGTTAACAGTTCTCCCATTAAACACTTCATCTGCTCACTTCTGTATTTTACTTTCTTGTTAAAAATACAAAGACAGGGGAGAATTTTCCTCTATCTGTCCACTGGCTGTTCTTGACAAAAGGACAAGAACTAAAACAAAAAGTTCCCCTGTGTTGTTCTGGATCAATGGCTGGACAAGTGACTGATTGTGAGCATGAGTATAAGTAGTGTTGCCATGTGTGTGTGTTATTTTACATCCAGCTTGCACACACATTTTAAAAAGTTGCCTAATTTGACCAAATTGAATAGCCATTCCCCCCCCAATCAAGCACCCCGCAACAGAAACCTTTCCTGCTTACACTGTTGTTGTCAGACTTTTTAAAGACATGGGCTAGCTAGTAAAATCTTGGCGACCGTAGCTGCAACAAGGGCCTTATTCTTTAGATCTAAAAAAAATAAAAATAAAAATGGACAGCTGTCACATTTTGCTTATCAAGACTGCCACGGCTTTGGGATCAAACTGGAACATTTTGGCATGGGGGTCTCTTAATCCTTGTGTTTAGCTTTCTCCACTCACTGTAATAATTCACAAAGTGGCATTTTTTCAGCCAGATGTCTCACTACCTTACTCAGAAGTCAATTCCACTGAATTCCATAGGATTTTATTCCCGAGTCAGCCACTGTCCAAACAGATCATTCTTCAAGTCAATATGCATAGTAGAAATAGAATAGAAGCCAACAGACTAACAGTGCCTTCTAGTACAATGCGATTTATTCTGAAATAGTTCACAATTTATACTTTATTACAGCAAACATAATACTTTCTTCATTGAGATTGCAGCAAAGCTAGGAAAGCCCACGTATGCATTCTCAAGGATGAAAAAGAAGTATTTTTCCTCTGGTAACAAAAGAGTCTTAACAATATGTGGGTCATCCTACTTAACAAGGTTTCAGATATAAAAGCATATAGAAATGGTTTCTTTCCAGATGCATGCAATAAGGGTGAAAAGGGCTTAACCTAAATTACAAAGGTGTCACCAGAAAGGAGTGGCTGGGGAGGGAAGACTGCCAGAAAGATGGAGAAAAATAAAACAAAATAAAGAAGGACTTACCTGGGAGAAGGAAAAGGTTCACATGTCCCCTTAAATGGAAAGTGAAATAAAGAAGCGCCAACCATTTCTGCAGAAACATTGTTGAAAGAGTAAGTGGACGATTTCTCTCAACAGAACAACAACAACAAAAATGCTTTGAGGATAGAAACAAAGGGGCCAGGAAGGGAATAAGACCCTCAGACCTTCAGCGCTGCAGTGGCTGTTTCAATTTTGCATCTAGTGCTGCAGTCCTACCCAGAACAGTGGCTTTCAATAATGCAACATCCTTCAGAGGAGAGGGGAAAATCTTCCAGTGATGGGAGAGTTTAACTAGCTTGAAGGCAAAACTGGCTGATGACTCCTCACATTTCAAATAGGTTTGTGTGTGGTATGTATGAAAGACTAAGTGCTGGAGAAAGATCAGTGTAGAGGAGACACACCGTGTGGTATAGTGTAAGAAGCATATCCCAGGTAACTGCCCTGTCTCTCAGGCTGTGCTGCAGTGTGGATCTGAAAGAGAAATGTAGCTTTGAAGCTCTTTCTATTTTTTCCCCCACGTTGTGTACAGAAATCTTTGAAACTGCAAGCGGATTGTTAAACTTGTCTCCTGGTTGTCTTGGCTCAGATGCGTGACAGGCTGAAATCAAAGCAAGAGTGAAACTTATCTGAGCAAGAACTTCAAGAAGAAAAGTATTAAGAAATGTAACAACTATGTACACAACCTGTCTGAAGTGGAGAGAAATCCTATTCACTATACTGATGTCCTCACCTTATCTTTACCATGGGATTTCCACTTGGCTGATTTTTTTTTTAAGTACTAGATTTATATCCCACCTTTCTTTGTGTATTTCAAGGCAGCACACCAAAATGCTCCCACCTCCTATTTTATCCATCGCAACTTTCCAAAATGATTCAGGCTGAGAGAAAACAACTGGCCCAAAGTCAATCAACTGGCTTTCGTGCCAAAGGGAAAACTCAAATTCAGCCTCGCAGTCTAGTATGTTGATGCCCAGCAATGGACAAACTTAAAGCTACACACTTAACAACTTAAAGCTACACACACTTCCTTCCACTTTCAGCTTGATCCAGGTATGGCTTTGGCATCTGTTGAAAAATACGCTTAGAAGAACCCAGTGCACATATTCAGGAGAGAGCGAGAGCGAGAGCGAGAGCGAGAGAGAGAGAGAGAGAGAGAGAGAGAGAGAGAGAGAGAGAGAGAGAGAGAGAGAGATGTTCCGTGATGAATGAGGTCCAGCACGAGACCAAAAGCTTGGAATATATAAAACTTTGGTCCCATTGACCGACTCAGATTGGATTCTGCAACACTGTCCTGGGACACGTATATTTACCTTTGTTCGCAATGGACAAACTATGGTTCTTGGAGTTCCAAGAAACTCTCTTACTAATTTCAGAATATCCGCCTGCAAATGACTGATTCAGATTTTTAACAAGAATGATCTGCCCCTTCTCCTTGGGTAAAGAAAGAATGAAAAAGATTGGAAAAAGAAAAATAATGACACCCCCACACTTTCACTATCAGTTGTTTTTCATGGCTGTCGATCATTTTATTGATTGGTTGATTTAATTGATAAAAGACTGCCAATCTCAACCTAGTGACTCTGGTGGCTAACAATACATAAAGACATACAAAAAGAGCAAAATCAAATAAATGCAGTACAATACAATGCAGCCATGCCCTTAAATAATACTTGTCTTGACACCTAATTGAAAAATAGGAACTCGGCTCAACTAATATCCTCGCCTTAGCGGCAGGGAGGAAACGCCAGGATCAGGGCTATTCAACTCTCAGGGAGATTATATCTACCACAATCCTTGATTAATCCTATTGATCAGCTTTATTACGTTTCAAAGAGAGATAAAATACAGAGTAACATTAAAGGAAAAATTGGGAGAGGGGAAAAATGTAAAAAGTGACCATGGGGAAAAAAAAAGACTTCCAACTTTCTTCAGTTCAGATGTAAATATATAGTAGAATAACCTCTTATTCTAAGTTGAAACCAAACACAGAAACCAACATTATTTTTAAATCTGACCCAGGAACAGACCAAGATATTTTGCTGCTTGGGTCTCCCCCCCCCAAGTTTTAGATCAGGCGTCTTTAAACTTGACCTTTTTATGACTTGTGGACTTCAACTCCCAGAATTCGTCAGCCAGGCATGCTGGCTGAGGAATTCTGGGAGTTGAAGTCCACAAGTCATAAAAGGGCCAAGTTTGAAGACCCCTGTTTTAGATCATCAGCTGGCAGTTGCTTCTACAACACTACACCTTATCTGAAGAAACAGACCACTTTAGGGGATGGAAAGCAGGTCATAACACACCCAGCTGGGAGTCTTATCTAAAGAGGCAATAACCTGTCCTGGAGCGACTAAGCAACTGGATAAACCAGCAGCAGGAGGAAGGGTTGCTAGGATTCCCATACTCAGATAAGGCTTCTAGGGGGCAAATTTTATTCTTCTCCTATTGGACTCTCCAGGTGGCGGGGGTAGCACCCTGCCCCTGTTTCCAGCACTTCCGGGGTGCATTGTTAGCCCATCACACTTCTACAGGTACTGCCCACCACAACTTGGCTGAGCCAAGAAGGACCCTATCCTTTGGAGGGAGATGGAAAGCAGGTGACTGGTTCCTGCTCAGAGGCCATGAAAGTTACCCAGTCATTGTCCCCTTCTACTTAGATCTTAAGGGAACACAAGTAACAACCAGTTTCCAAGAACTGCACTGAATCAGCTGGGTAACACCCAAGCACCTGCCACTTTTCTCCAACACCTTCCAGCTGCTGGGGCTCCTAACACCTGCCAGCCTTTCCTTAGAATCAGCCCACCCAACAGCAGCATATGCCGTAAACAAGTTGGCCCAAAGGAATATATAATGCTTGACAATGACAGCTTGCTTCTCCCATTTTCACAGCATCAAATGTAACTTCAAGAACAGCAGCTATGGATGTTTAGTGAGCAAAAAAGCCCTCCATGGTCTTTCCCATTTTGTAAGTGAGTAAAATCATTTAGGTTACCTTATCATGTGTAAAGACACACAGAGAGGCTCAAAGCTATTCAGCCCAGGATCCAGAATCTAATCCAAAGTGAGTATCCCACCTCGTGGGCTGTGGTGAGATGTTTCTTCTTCCTGTGCCTTTATCCTCATGTTGTTTAATAACTTGTTCTTATTGTTTCTTTTTGCAGTTCTGTTATTTTATTACATTGCTCTTGCATTTTATCCCTTTGGTTGTAAGAAGGGAATGTAACTCTCCTGAACTGGAGAGTTCAAGCCCATTAAGTTAGCCAAAAAGTAAATAAATCAAAACACTGTATAATAGAATGACCTAAATGCCAACCTGTATCCAAAAGGAGGGTTTTGCTAAATGGTTTGAGAAAGCTGAGAAGAATGGCTCTGCCTGTACTAGTTGTACTAGCAGAAATGTTTCAGGACATCTTTCCCAATGCGTGGTTATGTTTTGTTACCTGATTTTTGTCATTTTAATTAATTTTATGATGCTTTGTAACCTTGGCATGTAAGGGTTATTTCAGTGATTGAAGGAGCATACAGATGGATTGATTAATCAATGAATGAATTAAAAATAATGTCTGAAGTTGGAGCCTGCACAGCGGTATTTCAGAATTTCTACACAGATGATCTAATGTCCCGCAGGGGTCCATGGTTCAAACTCAACTACAACACCAGGGGAAAGGATGTGATATATCCCAGTGAGATCCTTCTTCGTGTATCTGAAGTTATATCTATTGCTAGGCAAAACTGCCCTTTCAGGAGTGGCATTGGGGCTGGAGAAGTCCATTGTTAAGATGGAATATTAGTGTCTCCCACATTCAGGATGAAAATTGGAATTTCTCTGTTTCACAGTTCCCTTGGTAGGGCTGTCCTTGGGTTGTGAGCAGGTTAAGCAAGGTTTCTCATCCTTGGTTTAGATGGGATTGAAGCGGGCTTTGTCTGGGGCCAGGGAGGGTCAATTTGGGCCTGATAGGACGAGTCTAAAAGACAGGGAAGAAAAGCTTGCAACCTCAATTTTATTTGCCACATGGATTTTCTCCACTGCCTCTAGAGACTGCGGCCAAGAAGTGCCTCATTCTGTGGACCGTCGCATTCTCAGTATCTGACTAAAGCTGATGGTAATTCTTTTTCTAAGCATTATTCTAGCACAGTGTTGTAAGAAGAAATTGCAACAATTCCAGAAACTGAATTGTTTTCCCATCTGTACAACAAATACATCTCAAACTAATTAAGGTGGAGCCTTCTTCATTTTCTTTTTCTTTTTTTCCCCCCCTGCACTTCTGCACTTCTTTGACTTGGCAAACAGGTCTTTTCACTGATAATGAAAGAACTTTCAGGAGGCTGTATTATAAAATCATCGCCTGACTTCTCAGCCTTGGAACTGTCCCATGGAGTTAGTCTTCATAAGAACCGTGGCTGCCACTTGGAGGCTGCCAAACAGCTAACGAGGGTCCCCTGCATGTGGATTCTTTTAAATGTAGAAAGACCAGAACAGAATACAGAGTTAGAAGGGACCTTAGATGTCTTCTAGTCCAATCCCCTGCTCAAGCAAGAGACCCTATATCAGTGATGGCGAACCTTTTAGAGACCAAGTGCCCAAAAACTGGCCCCACCCCCGCTCCACCCCCTGCCCCGCCCCCACCCCACCTGCCCGCAGGGCCACTCACCACCTCCAGGGCCCGCCGCAGATCGCCCAGCAGTGCCATGGCGGCCACGCCCTCTGCCTGCGCTCCACAGCATCAACTGTGCGCGATGGGGCATGAGGGCAGAGTCTTGTCTACGCTGTCTGGCTGCCATGTCCTTGACTGCACTGCTCCGCGTGGGCCACTCTCGGGGGCGACTCTCCTCCAGGGGGGCTGCTGGTGAGGAGAGGGTTTTGGGGGGAGGCAAGGCTGGGGTAACGGCACGTGTGCCCACAGAGAGGGCTCCGAGTGCCGCCTCTGGCACCTATGCCATAGGTTCGCCACCACTGCCCTATATCATTGAAAACAAGTGGCTATCTTTCCAGACAACTTATTCCAGACAAGTGGCTCTAGACTAGAGTAAATTCCATATCTTTGCCTTACTGATTCTGATCTTCAGCTAGTTTTTCCGAAGTGTTATAAATATGACACAATCTTAATCTTTATATTTTAGTGGCATTGTGATTATATAGTTTGTAAATTATTTTAAATGTTGGTTGTTTTTCCAGATCTTGTAAGTTAGACTGTTCACCCAGGAATAGTTGTATATTTTTATCTTCTGGTGTTATTTCATGAGGACCAAGGAGCAAAACAAATGTTACTAGTAGCATAATGGGTAAGCAGGAATTTTTCATAGGGGACTGATTTGAGGTGTAACAGCATTTACCTGTTCTTCATTAAAGAAGCCAATTTTTTTAGGTATCTGCACCTCTCTGAATATAGGTACTGGTGCTTTAAATGCCACCTAAATATTAATAAGTTAACTTCTTGAAGGAGTAGCAATTTTTCCAACTTTGTCAAGCTTTAAAAGTCAGGATGCTTTAATGACCAGCAGGGAAGTGCTGTGCTTAGATCACTGTTTGAAGCACGGCTCCCAAATCAATATCCAAGAGAGTCCCATTGATTGTTCATTTGTACCATTCCTGTTAAGGTCTCCATTAAGTCAAGACATCCTTGGGAGTGGTAGATGGTCTCTCTACCATTTCTCTAAGTGATTTTGTGCCAGGAAAATGCATGTGGCTCAGTGAATCTTTGGCATGCAATGCAAAAGAGGAAAATACTAGATGAATATTTCAGCATAGCTTAGTACAGTGGTGGCGAACCTATGGCACGGGTGCCAGAGGCGACACTCAGAGCCCTCTCTGTGGGCATGCCTGCCGTCGCCCCAGTCCTAGGCCTTCAGCTGGGTTTTATAAAACCTTTTCGCTTTAGGCCTCCGCAGCCATGTGCAAAAAAAAAAAAAAAGGTTCAATCAATCAGTCAATTTCAACTTCTCGTGGGGAAAAAACAGATCTTGCAAAGTTGGAATTGATTGATTGAACTTTTTAGCCCCACCCAGTCTGCCGTTACCACCACAGCCACGCCCACCCAGTGGGCCACACCCACCCGGTACCCGAGGATGCATAAGTGGATTTTGGGTTGCAGTTTGGGCCCTCGGTCTCTAAAAGGTTCGCCATCACTGGCTTAGTACTTTGACATGTTTTTTGACAGTACTAGGTAAATAAATATTTCAACGTTACTGTAAAAAATTTCTAGTATATTTGAGATAATACGGATTGCTATCTAAAACAATGTTTGGAGAGAGCCAAACAACAATGCGAGGAATAATATTGATACATAAGTAGATGGAAGCCAAGCAATTTTAGAAAGCAGAACAATCTTCTACAACAGGGTTCTCAACCTATGGGTCGCGACCCCATTTGGGGTCGATCGACCATTTCACGGGGGTCGCCAAGCAAGGCTGGCCGCCATTTTTTCCCCCTTTTCCGGCGGGTGCCTTACCTCCCTTGAGCTGGGCCAGCTGGTGGTCGGCCTGCTCCGTCTCTGCCGCTTGCCAGCTACGCCTCGGCTGGCGCAGGGGGCGGAACCACGCATGCGCGGTGCTCCCGGGCAGGGAAAGTCCTCGACTTACGACCGGTTGGGTAGTCCTCGACTTACGACCGGTTTAGTCCTCGACTTATGACCGGTTTAGTCCTCAACTTATGACCGGTTTAGTCCTCGACTTACGACCGGTTGGGGGTCGTGGCATTAAAAAGGTTGAGAACCACTGTTCTACAATAACAGAAATCTGCTAAAATGCAGGTCAAGGACCTTTCTGACAGCAGCAAGCTCTGCTGTTACTTATACCATTATTTACTAGACACACTAAAGGAACATTTAGAGACAGAGGTAATTTTAAGAGCCATTTGCTATACTTTGTTTTTCTATCCATTAGCAATAATATGCTTGACTACATTTACAGAAAATGCAGCTTGTACGTTTTTGTGTTATCTTGCAGTGGTTTAGCTCAGGTTGAGTGAAAGGGGCAAAACGAACGGAAAATTGGAGGAAGTCAAAAGAATCACCCTGGGAATGGGGTTAATTGTTAAGGTCGTATTGCGGCAGTCTGGCAATGAAGGAAGAAGGAAGCTCAGAAAGACATGCAGTTTTGGCCAACCACTGCTGAACAACAGAAGTTAGCTGATCATCTGACTACAGTTTCAGAACTTAAAGTCCACTAACAAACTAAAGACCCTTAGCAATGAAAACATGGACTGTCAGCAGCATCCAAGATATACCCACCTTTTAAAAACCTGAACTAGAAGATAGTGGCAGATAAAATTGTTAACTTGAATAAATGCAATTTATTGTCAACAGAAATTTAGGAGTTAAACTATTACACCCAGAAATTTAACTTATTACCCCCTAGGAATCTACTTCTCAATAAATATACATAAGATCAGGCAACATGAGAATTCACAGGCTTCCAGATTACTTCCAAGCACATGGCAAGGCTCAAAAGCTCGCTGTTGGTTTTCATGTACCTTTGCTGAATAGTCCATTAAGCACTATACGGTAGATACAGTAGGGTACTCAGTCTGCAAAGCTCCCATGGTCCCAAAAATGTTTTAGCCCCTCTAAAATGGAAATATTTATCTGAAGATCTATCTTCATCATAACTAAAGGTATTGGACTGCCCAGGAACTGCAGAGAATTTAAATTGGTCTGGCAGAGTTTAGTATGCAGTACTTTGGACCTAGTTCCCAAAATTAAGGGCACATGTGATTCTCAGTTGGCATGTGCCTCTGAGGGGGAAAAAACCCCCATGGCTGATCTTAAAGAGTTCCAGATAAAGCTAGACTTGCATTCCTGAACACTCTGAAGAACCTTTTTGCATTTGAAGTGGAGGAATTGGTATAGTCCTAGAAAACAAATGTAAGTTGCCTTTGATTCAATTCCTTGACATCAGTAGGTTGTGTTCAGAATGTCTGAAGTGCTGTCAAAAGGATAATAGTGTTTGAAATGTTGTCATCAGAATATTACTGTTTTTATTGTCATATAGCTTCTGCAATCTTTTGGGTGTCAAGTAAGTGGTTTTTGGTTTCCATTTTCTTTGAAGACAGTTTTGATCCACTTGATTTTTCTTTTTATGCTGTGCTGCTATCTTTGACACATATTTAGTTTTTAACAACTTTAGTTTTGAGTTCTATACAGGTTTAAAAAAAATAAAAAAGTTATTGCCCATAGAGCTTTGAACCAAAATACCATGGATAATAATTTGAAATAATTAATATTAAGAAAAAACCAGATATGCACAATCTGATGTTTTTTTCAGACAAAGGAAAACAATACTTAGGTTGACTTTAGTACATTTTGTTTTATATCACTAATGATATTACCCCACAAAGGAACTAGCATCATTATCCAAGGATGTCCTAAGCTAAGTATGCTCGCCACCACAGGCACTAAGCCTTGCAAAGCTCTACAGCCAGCACTATGCCTTGCAAAGTTCCTGGCCAGAAAGTGATTTCTTGAAAGCTCCCCATTCTTTAATCTGAGGAAAGGTGTTGAATAGGAAATCAGGTTGAAGAACTCCATAAACAAGGACCGGTGGCCTATTTAACTTTGTTGGGATCCAGATCACATAGTCCTCTTAAAATAGTCCTAGCAATGGGCAGAGATAATGGGTGCTGTAGGCCAGAGTTGTCCAACCTTGATAACTTTAAGACTGGGGGGTTCTCGGAGTTGGAGTCCACAAGTCTTAAAAGTTGCCAAGGTTGAACACCCTTGCTGTAGGCCCACACAACTAGAGCAGAGGTCCCCAACCTTTTGGGCACCAGGGACTGGTTCGGTGGAGAGAGGTTTTTTTGCGGACTGGGGGGGCGTAGTTTTGTGTGCTGCCTGCATCTCGCGGATGGGGCTTTGCTTGTTTGTGCAGCCCGGTTGCTGGCATGCCATAGCCCGGTACTGGTCCACAGACCAGGGGTTGGGGACTCCTGAACTAGAGAATGTTTTTGTTCTCCTTCTCCTTCTGAGCACCAATTTGTCAGAATGAGCTATCCCTGCTGGGAGGGATCTGTCCAAGGTCCTGAAAGCCCTACGTGCATTCACTTAATGCATTACTTTGGTTATTTGAGCAGATAAATTTGAACACATTTTTGGCAGCTGTGGGTTGCATTTAATTTTTTAGGAGGTGAAAAGATCTCAGGTTGATAGTATAAAGTGGATAAGAGAAGGAACAGGATGCTTTTATTTATTTATTTTTAAAAAAACACATTAAACCTCAAAATGCTGGGAAATAAGCTGCTGGTGTTTTTTTTTTGGCTGGAGGAATTGCAAGTAGCTGGGGAAAAAAATAAAGGGTCATGAGACTGCAAGGATATCTGAGGCCATCACTTTTGAGATACATAATCCTTGTCTCTATCATCGTCTTGTTTGTCTAGGTCCCCAGCCCATGAGGGCTGATTCAGGCATACTGTGGGAACTTTCACAAAATATCTGTTTGGAGAGAATATCTTGGGATTGATTGAATGATTAATTTTTGAATTGGGGCAACATGTTAAAGCTGAAGAAGAATATATATTTTAAACACTAAACGCCTGGGAAAGAGGCTTGAGGCCCTGAAATCCTAGCAAGCTGGTATCAATCAATATATATGCAGTATTGAGTCAACAAGACCAATAATGTGATGTGAGGAAATGTCTTTTGTTTCTTTACCTCTGTCACCTAATCTTCAGTTAAATAAAATGTTGTCCTTGGTCTCCTACTGAGGTTAACTCCCATGCTTCCAAAAGGACCATATGAACTGACTCATAATAACACATTTTTTTTCACTTGAATGCTCACTACAGAGCATATATGTTAGTTGCTTTTTGAACATTGATCAAGTTGGACTGGTCAAAGCAAATGTAACATTATCAAAATGGTCATTTCAGAACGATGGGTTTGATTCTAACCTTGAATCATAGAACTGGAAAGGGCCTTCCCAGCGTAGGATTTTGAATTAAAACATCTCAAATCACATTCACGGACTTCCATTCACACAAGGGAAATGTCTCCTCTTTTTTTCCCTTTGCAGAAATAGATGTTGTGAGTGTATAGAGTTGCAAGCAGGATGAAAAAATTTCTCTTCCTATTTCATCAGTAGAAGCAGCTTGTACAGACAGAACATTCTACTCTATTGCATTTTCATGGGAAAAAAAATCCAAAAAAGGTGCCCCTGCTTTTGGGGTTGTGTTAACTTCAATGAGAAGGTTCCTTAAAGAAAAAAACTTTTTTTCAGACTTTGCTTGAGCAGAGGTTGAAGATAAAGATGGGCTGCTTTAATTAATAGCAGATACATGTTAAAATAAAAGTTAAAATATTTTTTATGAATCATTTTTTAAATAGTCACAAGTTGACTATGCATTAGCATGTTAGAGGGCATCTCATCTGAACAGCCCATTTTTAAAATAAATTTATATCCCTTTTCGGAAATTCATTATGGTTCTTTTAAGATGTCTGTTCAGTCCTATACTTGCCTCCATCAGGACACAAAGGAGTTCATTTTTAAGAGTGGAGGAAATTATAAATAATCAAATTATAATAATCAAATTTGGGATCAAGAAAAGTAGCTAAAATGTCCTAGACTGAAATAGAATAGAATAGAATAGAATAGAATAGAATAGAATAGAATAAAATAGAATAGAATAGAAGGGACCTTAGAGGTCTTCTACCATCCCAGACAATTGATTCTCTAGTCCAGATATGTCAAACTCGCGATGTCATGTGATGTCATGTAACATATCGGAGCTTTTTTGCCATTGCTGGCAATGGGGTAGGCGTGGTTTCCCAATGACGCATCCAGCCCACGGGCCAGCAGTTTGATACCCCTGCTCTAGTCTCTTCTTAAAAATCTCCAGTGATGGAGCACCCACAATTTCTGGAGGCAAGCTGTTCCACTGGTTAATTGTCCTCACTGTCAGGAAGTTTCTCCTTAATTCCAGGTTGCTTTTCTCTTTGATCAATTTCCAACCATTGTTTCTCGTCCTTCCTTCTGGGGCTCTGGTGAACAACGTGACCCCTTCTTCCTTATGGCAGCCCCTCAGATACTGGAATATTGCTATCATGTCTCCCCTATTTCTTCTTTTCTTTAGACTAGCCAAGACTAGACTTTGATTTTTCTGGCCTAAATGTAAAACTTTGCTTTTCTTTACATTGAAACTCATTTTGTTGGATAGGGCCCATTGTTCAAGTTTGTCAAGATCTTTTTGGATCCTGAGTTTGTCTTCTGAGGTGTTGGCTACTCCTGCCAGTTTGGTGTCATCTGCAAATTTGATGAGTTCCCCTTCAATTCCCTCATCTAAGTCATTGATGAAGATATTGAAGAGTACTGGGCCTAGGACGGAATCTTGTGGTACCCCACTACTTACTTCTCTCCATGTGAATGTATGATTCAGAATAGAAATCTGATCCATGATTCAAAAGGATAGATGTTTCCTTATAAACATTAAAAACACACCATGCCAAAAATAAAAAAGCAACTAAAAGAGGTAAAGCTAGGTTAGTCCCCAGGAGATGAGTTACTCTTCTGTTCTTTTGTTGCAGAAGGTTTATATCCTGCAAAATGGATAAACAGAGACGAAAGGAACAGAGTGAAATTTGATAAAACTGCATGATATATAGATGCTTCCTCAAAGGAAAGTCAACCAAATGTGATTTTGTTTTTATTCTGAGAACCTCTTCTAGGGCACCAGCAGTATCTACTGTAAATTGCAGTCACGCCAAAGCGAGAACACACATGTGATGTTATCCTGTAGATGTCACCATTTTGAAGCTGCCCAAGTTGGACTGGTCTAACATGCTTCTTGGTTATTTTAAACAGAACTCTTCCAACACTGAAACAGCAACCAAAATTGTTTGGCATTGAGATTTCCTCATGTAAAGCTCACAAATCATAAGAAGGCAACTTCAACATAGCAGAAGGAACAATTTCACCTTAGAGTTTTAAGCCACCCGGGCGAATTTCATAGCATGAGCCAATGACCATTTTATTTTGCCAAAACCATTTTGGGCTAAGCTGTCTTTTCCTGCTCGAGGATCACAGAAAGGGGCTTTTGCCTGCCCAAAGCATAGGTTTAAAATAGCAAAACCAAGGGTAAGGGTAATAGACAGCTGTGAAAACGGTTTCAAGTGAACCATAAAACTGTCACACAAATGAGACACGCTCGTTGTGATGGCCCCATGCTTTCCAGAAAGCTTTCAGAAATGCAGCAGGTTTATAATGGAAAACTTGGGTACTGCATTAAACATTAATTAGGGCTTACAGAAGATGAATATAAAAGGGATTAGCAACACGCTGTCAATTTGCCAGCATGGAAATTAAACACAAGGCTTGGTATTCTTTTTCTTTTTCTTTTTGAGAGGGAACTTGAACTTTGGCATCGTGATTCACTGTACTATACACATTAGAAAAATAAAGCATTGAAAGAAGAAACTGTTTTGTTTCCCTCCAGTTGTCCTATCTCTTTGGACCAATAAACAATGCAAAGATAATGCTCTTGAATAATTCACAGAGCAGACGATTTAAGGAACACTTGGACGGCTGTCTGCCTAAGGTCATGAGGCATTTGTGAGAAACTGAATAATTGAGTCGGGCTGAAGCAAAACCTCAAAGAGGAAACATCCATGCTTCAGAAAGTCCAGGAAGAGAGGGATCTTTTCCAGAATTTTTTTGCCAGCCCAGAGAGAGGGAGAAATAGAGGCAGCCATTCATGTTACAAGCAGAGATGCCAAGAACGTGATATAAATTTCATATGCACCATTTTTCTACGACCATTTTTGCACATTTTGTACTGGTTTTTATATCCAGATTAATGTATTTTAATCCATGTTTGTTTTTGTTTGTTTGTTAAACAGTGAAAAAATGGACAAATCGGTATGGGAAAGAAAGGAAGAGAAGAGAATAAATTTAGTGATTAAAATATATTAGTACTATTGATGCTGTTATTAATGGTATATATGCATGTGAATAAGACTTTAATTATTTATAACATTCTGGACCAATAATGGTGAACCTTTTGGGCTCAGTGTGTCAGAAGATTTATTTATTTTATTTATCAAATTTATATGCTGCCCATCTCATGAGAGAGAGAGAGAGAGAGAGAGAGAGAGAGACAGACAGACAGACAGACAGACAGACAGACAGACAGACAGAGAAAGAGACAGAGACAGAGACAGACAGACAGACAGACAGACAGACAGACAGACAGACAGAGGACAATTCTTTGCATATTCATTTATTTTAAGCAAAATACAGTCCAATCAAATGTGTTATTATGTATTACATAGAGAAACATCAAATAGTTACAAAAAAAGAAATACAAGTAAAACGAACTGTGAGACATGCAAAGTAACAATAGGGAAAAAACAGATCATTATTAAATTAATAATTAAGAACACACATCATGCAATTTTTGGTGACACACCAGGCCTCCAGAGCCTCTGAAAGGGCACTCTTGCGTGATTTTCAGAGACTCTGGAGGCCATGTCACCAATGACATCCATATCATAGGTTCACCATCACCATTCTAGATGCTAGAGTCAACTGGTACAAAGTAATATTTCTTATTTTAAAATCTGTCTCTCTACAAACATAGAAGCCATGACATAATTACATATACTGTATGTAAAGGTCTATTCTGACTTTCAAATGTTAACTTCCACTGATGTAACTTAATAATAATAGTTTGATTTGATTATTGGGACAAAGCATGGGAGGCTGGGAAAAAGGAAATTCTAAAATATTTGTGAAATTGCTCGTTGTTTCAGTGGCCAATACCCTATGCAGAGAGAATGCCTTGAATGTTTTTAGGCAATGCAGAATATAGTGAAAAGCTGAAGAACCTTATTGACCTGGCTCTTTGCCCAGGCTTTTGGAGAGGATGACTTATGCCCCTTTCTTCCTTTCTGTTCCCTTCTGGGTTTACATAAAATTTTATACAGAATATAAAAATATACAAAAATAGAAAGGCAAGGTCACTGATTTGTATCTGTTTATGCTTTCTGATCCTCAGGCAATAGCAGCAGGATCAGCAGACTGCCAAACTGAAATTTGTTACGTGCCATGTCATTTTTCAGTATTTCTTTACAAATCTTTTCCATAAAAAGTCTAGAGCAGTGTTTCTCAACCTTGGCCACTTTAGACGGGGTGGACCTCAACTCCCAGAATTCTGGGAGTTGGAATCCACATTGCTTAAAGCGGTCAAGGTTGAGAAACATTGGTCTAGAGCAGGGGTCCCCAACCCCCGGTCCATGGACTGGTACTGGGTCGCGGCATGCTAGCAACTAGTCCACACAAACAAGCAAAGCCCCATCCGCGGGATGCAGGCAGCACACAAAACCACGCCCCCTCCGGTCTGCGGAAAAACCTCTCTCCATGGAACCGGTCCCTAGTGCCCAAAAGGTTGGGGACCTCTATTATGGTGCTATGGATATTTCTATAGAGAAAAAATACAGAAGATTCTAGTGTTTCTATGACTCCTTTTCTAGGTGGGCAGAATCTGCTACTCAACGGGGTGTTTTTATATCTACTTTTGAGTATTTCTAAAGGAAGGGTGTAAAAATATTGCACATACTTGCAGAAATTCTATGCTGATCTTCCTACATGTCCATACTGTATGTCTAAGTCTCTAGTTCAGCATTTTTCTTGGTTGGTCATCCTCTATTCCTCTAACATGTCTTAAGGGAACACACTCTCCAGACATTTCATTCTTGCAGACATGTTATTATCCAAACTAGGTAACATCGTCAGTGCTACTTAAGCTCACAGAGCACAAAGGGCCCCTCATTTCAAACCCTGTGCTACAAATATGCTCTACAGATATTTATAGCTCAGGGTTGAAATGAGAGGTCCTTGGTGCTCTCTGAGCCTGAGTAGCACTGATGATGCTACCTAGTTTGGATAATGAAATGTCTGCAAGAAAACAACCAAGTTCAGAGAGCACCAAGGACCCCACACTCTCCAGTATCTTCTACTCCAGGGCTTTTCAACCTTTTCACCCATTGTACCACTTTTAGGGTATGGCAACATCCGAGTACCACCAGTCGCCTAGCAAGGTGTCAAAAACTTGATGACCCCCCCCCAAAAAAGGAAAAAAGTGATAAAGTACAGGTAGTCCTCGACTTACAAAAGTTTGCTTAGTGACTGTTCGAAGTTACAATGGCACTGAAAAAGTGTCCCCCCCAAGCCATAGCCGAGCAAGACGCCTGCCTGCCCGCCCGGCCGCAGTCTTCCTCCTGTCCGAGGTTTTCATTGTTGTGAGCATTTCTGTTGAGGATTAGCAGCGGGGATGGGGTAGGCAGTGTTTGGTTTTTATTCCCCCCGTCTGCTGGGTGGTTGCAGCAGGTTTTGGTCACTTCACATGACCCTGGGACACTGTGACCGTCATAAATATGAATCAGTTGCCAAGCATCTGAATGTAAATCACAAGACCCTGGAGATACTGCAACATTCCAGCTGATTGGTGCTTCTTCAGGGCTCAGCAGAAGCGCCAGGATCAGTGCCGAGCTCCAGCTGGAGTCTGGTGCTGATCCTGGCACTTCCGCTGAGCCCTGACAGCCCTGCAGCTCCAGCCATCTCTCGCTCAGGCTTGTGCGGTGCTGCTACAGGTTCAGCTCATTCTCCTCCCCCACTACCACTTTTCTAGGATGGTCACGTACCACCTGCCAGGTGCCAATGTACCACAGGTGGTACCCGTACTGGTTGAAAAGCCCTGTTCTACTCTATCTTCAGTTTCCGAAAGGATGGAAAGGATTTACCAATGTTAGTGAAGCCAGGCTTTGTGATGAAATATTCAGCTTTAATCAGTGCTTAATATCTTCATCTAAGTCCTAGTTTCTACTTTTACAAGTCCCACATTAATCCTATCATTTGACAGTAACAGCTCACTTGGAATACTTTCCTCAGAAAATAAAATGGCTTACTTCCCAATCTTAAATTTCACTCCTTGGAGGAGTTGTGCTTGATAGCAGCCGTAATATATGGTGCTGCCCTGGGGTGGAATAATTGCTCTGGTGTTTCTTTAAGGCCTTCTGCATTGCCTAGAGAAAGTCTACCTTTCCCTTTCCAGATGAGTGGAAAATCACCTAATGATAGTTAAGTCACCCCTAGGTAAAGCAGACCAGAGCTGAGATTTATGCTTATTAATGATCCAGGTCATGCTTTTGGGTCTGTTTGAAAGTACCAAGATCTTAGTTTTATTGCAATTTAACTGCAGCTGATGCTCTCTGCAGAAGATGGATAAAGACTGAAGCATCCACTTTAGCTCAGCCAGCAATACTGGTAGTATCGCTACATCAATTGGATAAAGTAGTACCCTTTTGTTCCTACTTGCATTTCACAGATGAAATACTGCTTTAGTTAAACAATTGGGCATAAAGCTAATATAAAGAATAAATAATAGTGGAACTATCACACAACTTTACTGAATTCTTCTCTGGTAGTGGCTCGGTCAGAGAGCTGATCGGTTGCATTACATCTTGTCGTACTCTTATTCTTGCAATGCATATTTTTATTCTCTGACAAATGAACTACAACAATTGAAGGACCTCCAACCTCAGCTAGGCAAGCAGTGGCAAAAGTCAGCTCTGCATAAAACGTACTGAAAACTTAATGTTTCGCAGTGATTTGCAATTATTTCTCAAGTATATATTCAATTAAGTATTTAATCAACGAAATGAGGGTTTAACTTTTAATGATATTTACAAATTTAGTGATATTTTATTTCCCACCCACTATTTTTCATACCAGCGGTATCAGGTGGAAGTATTTTTATTTAGTGTGAACTTGTAGCTATGTGCAGTACAATGAAGGTGACACAGGGTGGTAGACCGATATAAACAATAAACAGAATCGTAACTAATTAAACTATTTAGTCTTAACACTACCATAATTAAGCTAAAGTGTTTGGAAAATCCAGCTCAAAAATAAAATGGAATAACTGTTGTCTAGGGAGAAAAAAAACATCAGAAAGAGCCACTATTTCTAAAATAAACATCACCACAAAAAAGTGATATTTGAACTGGAGTGAGATGGAGACTGGATGTTACGAGAAACATGAAGCATGGCTTGAAATAAGAATGTGCTTTAAGTAAAATACTGCTGGAAATCCCATAGGACACTGGCATCGTTTCTTCTTTGGAAAATAGAAATGATTAAAAAAACCCTACTTAAAAATATATGTGATGCTTTCTTTCTCAGAAAAAGCAGGAGAGAGAGGCAGAGAAGCAGAGAAGACATATCTAGATAAGTGCCTGGTTAAACAACTGTCTTATATTATAAACTCAGTTCAAGCTTCAGAACAAGATGGTGTCAAGATTGAATCATTATATTTCCTTCTGGTTTCTATCGCTAATCAACTTGCCAATGAAAAGTGGGGAAGGGTGGAAAGTGGAGGGAGGAAACAGGATGCCAAGATACCATTCACAAACCGTGACAGCCTGCAACCCACCAACGTCATTGGTGCAAGTGTTCGATGGAGAAGTGGACTGTTCCCATAACAAAAAGAAGTTATACCGTTGAACAATATGAATACCCGAGGGATGGGGACAGGGGAATCTATTGTTTAACTAAGCAAGCCTTCACATCGGAAAAAACAGAGCTGGCTTTGCTTCTTCAGTTCCGAGATGATGTATCAAATAAAGTTTTGCCTTTTGGGACTCAATTGCCTTAAGGTTTCCTTTTTTAGGGATTCGCTAGTTGGACCATTGACAGATGGGTGGCAAACACATCTAATAAATAAATAAATAAACATTCATTTTCCTGTAATCATACTGAATTCTCAAGATAAACAATTTTTTAAAAAAATGTCTACCACATCGTTTATACCCTTTTCATTCTGCAAGGAGTAAAGGAGTAGGATGGGGTGATACATGTACATATAAACATATACATATATGTTTAGGCCGGTGTATCTTAAACTGTGGTCCGAAGACCCCTGGAAGTCCCCCTAGAGCCTAGACCCTCTCAAGAGTCCACGAAATCAAAATTATTTGTCAGATATTGAAGGTATTTCCCAAAACGTGAAACAATGCCACTCTTTTTTATTATTATTTGTATTTGTTTAAATACAAATAATTTGTTTAACAAATAAAAATACTTTACTCATGTTGATACCTAATGATTTAATATTGTTATTTTTGATTCAAAAAATATTCTATATATTCATCAGTTTTAATTTTTAATAAATATAACCCATGCAACCCAAAGCTTTTTTAGACTCCTTCATAATTTTTAAAATTGGGAAGAGGTTCTGTGACCAAAAAGTTTAACAGAATAACAGAAGAACAGAACTGTAAAGAGACCTTGGAGATCTTCTATCCAACCCCCTGCTCAAGTAGGAAACCTTATATCATTTCAGATAAACAGTTGTCCAATCTCTTCTTAAAAACTTCCATGGTTGGAGCATCCACAACTTCTGGAGGCGAGTCGTTCCACTGATTAATTGTTCTGTCTTGGGACATATTGCATGGACTAAAGCATATTACGTACACTATCTGAAATACATCCTATACCAGGGTAGGCAACCTTGGCTCTTTTATGACTCATGGACTTCAACTCCCAGAATTCCTGAGCCAGCCATGAGTCATAAAAGAGCCAAGGTTGCCTACCCCTGTTACATTCCTAATATCAAGATTAATGTATAGATGTATCAGGAAAGACTGCATACACTAGTGTTTCTCAGCCTTGGCAACTTTAAGATATGTGGACTTGAAATCTCAGAATTCCCCAGTCAGCATGCTGACTAGGTAATCCTGGAAGTTGAAGTCCATATATCTTAAAGCTGGTAAGGTTGAGAAATATTGGCATATAACTTTCTGGGTCATGTGACCAAGAGCAGAAACAAGGGGGCCTAGAACTGAGCCGTCCTTCTTGCTGCCTATTTTAGATTTTTTTTTTCCTTGCAGATCTGGCCCATTTTAGAACTTGATCTTATTTTTGCTGGCTTCTCCCCCATGGCAAATTTGAGTTTGAGAGAAAACATTTGTGTATGTGTATAGGTGCTCCTGAGAGCAAGAACAAATCTTATGAACAGTGAATCAAGTTACATAACTAGTGGTAGGATTCAAATATGTGAACAACCAGTTCTCTATGTGGATGCCACTTCTGGAAGTCCATTCTAGGCCTGGGCAACAAAATTAGCTACTGGTTCTGCTGAACTGGTGTGAACTGGCTGAATCCCACCACTGACTATAACTGAAAAGAAATTTATTTAAGAAAATGTATGATAGGGATAAATAAAGCCAAGCACCTAACTATATCCTACTAGAAAAGACAGACAGCATGTGCGCTGTGTTTGTCCTGAAACAGAGGCAGAAGAAAGAAACCTGAGATTAGCACTGAAGAGCAGGGAGAATGAGAGACAAACAGAGAACTCAGAGAGAATTCTTAACTCTCTATTTGAACTCACTGCTCCTGTGTGATGATCCTGAGATGCCAAGGTCCTTGAGATCCTCTCCCATCCTGAGAAGCTGAAGTCAGTGGAAGTCACACTTCCAACAAGTTGGTCTTGTTCTGCAGGGGCTATCTCTGGAGGCAGTCCACAACATCAAAAGTCCTAGGTGGTTGAAACCCTACCACTTTTTGCACACTCACACTGTTTTCAAAGAGTTATTCTCCTGCTGATGGACAGACAGCATCTCATGCTCTTTACCTAATTTCTTACCAACATTCCTTTCACTTGGAAAGGATAAAAAAGGATGCTCAATTCTGCTAAAGTCTTTTCCCATTGTGGTGTAATGGGGACATACATATTGCATGCATATGTATGCATGCATACATGCATATTATTATTTTACCTGCCCTTTTTTGTGCCTTTGAGCCAGTACTGACCTGGTGATTGCCTGGATAAGCCCCTGCAGCTTTCTTAGCAATGTTTTCAGAAGTGGTTTGCCATTGCCTAGGGCTGAGAAAGAGAGAGGGATTGGGCCAAATTTGCCCAGCTGGCTTCATGCCTAAGGCAGGACTAGAACACATAATCTCCTGGGTTCTAGCCTGGTTCCTTAACCACTACACAAAAGTGGCTGTTCGTTGCCCCCATTTTTCACATCAAATTTGGTAAGTATCAACAGAGCTATAAATATGAATGGATTCTAATCCAGTATTTCTTTTTCCCCCCAAATAGTGCAGTGTTGTGAAATTGTGTATAGGAGAAGGGATGGCAGTGCATGAGGGCAGAGCGAAAAGGGAAAATCAGCTTAGAATCCCTACATGGTCACAAAGAACTATGTCCAACTCCCGCTTGAATGCCGTCGACCCTTACTTAACTCTAAGCATGTTGAGAAGATTCCTTTGCATAGGCTTTCAGCAATAAATCAGCTTAACTGAACTGACTTTGAGTTTGAGTTTAATTTAGTTTTTTTTGTAAGCCACCTAACTGAAAGTCAGTGGGAGGCCATACAAATTTTATAAATAAATAAATACATCTTCACTTGTGGACCTGATCTTCCCTGGTTGACATTATGAAGTCTATTATTTAGTGTTGCCTAGAAATTGATAAATCTGTCATCTTAACCTTTGTATTCTCAAAACTGTGCTTTTGTTTTCTTTTACATCTATTCTCAGAACACAAATGAAATTCATGTCGTATTGATATATTGCCAAAAAAAATATCAACATAAGAATCCCAATTCTTCCATTAGTCCTTCTTTGCAGAGCATGCAACATAGTTCAGTTAAAATGAAATTTTAATTTCCTATTTCGCTTTCCTTATCAGCTAGAACTAAAATAACACTACACCAAAGAAAAAGAAGCACCAACACAGTTGGCTAGAAACAGATATCAGAAACTAGAGAAACCATATATAGTGTCCAGGTGCCATCTCCTGGACAAACAATACTACACAATTGTTATTGCATTCTTGTTAAAGTATACATTTATGAGTGAACATCTTTAAGACCAAAGGATTTCAGCCAAAAAACTAGGATGACTAATGTCTTATAAGCACCAGTCTTCTTAGGCCATTTTTCTTTGATTTGCAGACTCATGTCACAAATGAACACACCTCTCATTCTGATATATAATATGGTGACAATTGCTTTTTGACAAAGCCAATGTTCCATTTGGATCCTGCCAATTATTTACTTGGAGGTGGATTCAAACTTAATCATATTTAAGGCAGACCCACTGAAATCTAGTAAGTCATAGCTAACCCTATTACTTAGATTCACAGGTTTATGATTTAATTCATAACCAACATTTATTTGAATGGGTCCAAGTCTAAGTATTATTTTGCATTCTGATAAAAAATACAATTATAAGTGAAAAGTATACATTAGATTTGGGTGCTTACTTGAGTTTCTTACCTGATAGCCACAAACCCAACTACAAATATCATCAATTCAAAATTAGATAAATAAAATAAATCATCTATTATTTTTGTCCCAATCATTTGCATTTTGAATAAAAAGTCAAGTTGCAAATTGGAAAAAAAATGTTATATTTGAACAGCGGTTGCTTGTAATGTTTTTGTAATCTTCTGAAAGGGATGCATGCCAATGGAGAGTACAGGTAGTCCTTGACTTACGACCACAATTGATTCCAAAATTTCTGTTGTTAAGTGAGACATTTGTTAAGTGAATTGTGCCCCATTTTACAAACATTTTGTCACAGTTGTTAAATGAATCACTGCAGTTGATAAGTTACTTACCGGGTTGTGAAATGAATCTGGCTTCCCCATTGACTTTGCATGTCAGAAGGTCGCAAAAGGTAATCACATGACCTTGGGACATAGTAATGGTCATAAATATGAACCAGATGCCCAGCATCTGAATTTTGACCACATGATCGTGTGGACGTTGCAAAGGTCATTATTTGAAAAATACATAAGTCGCTTTTTCAGTGCTGTTATAACTTTGAATGGTCACTAAATGAACTGTTGTAAGTCAAGGACTACCTGTACAGCCAAAAGAGAAGTGGTCAAGATCAAATGCAAATATAGGTGGAGTCAATGCCACATCTCCATCCCATGTTGATCCATGCATTCCTCCCATCTACTCATGCCTACATCTGTAAATCAATATACTGTATGGTACCCTTCGCTACTACTTATATGCCGATGGGACTGCAACTCCCCCCAGCAGTTATCATATGTTTGCTGCTCTGTAGTTTCTGTGTTGAAAAGTACAATAGAAATAGCAACGGAAAATGTGAGCATTGGTGATACACACCTACAGTACATATCCATCACAGATTCCGTTTTGCTGCAAGTGTTCTGATGCAAAGTGCAGAAAAAGAGGAAGAAACAGCAATAATACTTGAGCTAAAGATAAAAAAGAAAATACAATCCATTTTAATTCATACCAGCACTGTTCACTACCACTTCATAACTTTCTTATTCCATCTATTTTTTTCTGCCACATCAATATATCCTTTCATATTTTGCCTTTTGTTGTTTAAATTTCCCTTCTTTTTCTTTTGCAGGATCTCATGAGCTCCATCAAGCATGACTTTTTTGGTCCTTCCCTTTCTTCCATATAAGAGATCCAAAAATGTAAACCACATTGACTTTGCAACATTAGAAGATTAATATTTTTCGCTGCCTTTTCCACGGTTGATAAATCCAAAATGCTTTATATTCAATACACTCTAAAAAAAAATCTCTGAGGTTTCCAGTAAAGGTGAAAAACAAATGGTTGACTTAGTCCCAGTTTTTAGACATTCTCCGTACATTTATACTCCCTTTTCCTATTTTTTTTAAATACAAATGTAACATTCATTTTGTTCTCCCTTTCAGAACATTCGCCATCAATTCTACCCAAGGAAATATCTAAAATATTCTTCCCAACATTCTCTCAATTCAAATTTCCAAATAACTGCATCCCTTTTACTCTAAACCCCCTTCATTCTGCTGAAATTCCTGGGTTATCTTTTCACACATTTCCTAAAGGATTTTTTTAAAAAAAAAATTCCATCAAAATCACTTTTTATTTTCTCTGCCTCTTTTAATCTGCTTCAAAACTGTTCCCATTACTCTGTCTGTATGCATACTTTTTATTCTGCTCCAAGCAGTTTCTTCATCTCTTACTTTGTGTTTACTTTCCATTCATTTTATTAAGAGATGAATCTATTCTCTTCTACTTTATTTTCTATTCCTGCAGACATTCTCCTTTCACTCCAGTTTCTTTCACCCTTTTTAATCTTCCCAACTTTTCTCTCCAAGGTCCACTTTTGACACTATGGAAAAGGTCTGTCCCATCTGCAGTACCTCTTGATCATCCTTATATTCTTCATTAATTCTCTCAGTCTTACTTTTGCATTAATTCTTTTCTTCCTTCTATATGTATAAATAGACTTATGTTTAAAGCACAAATTCCAAACAAAGAGATCTTTTTCTAATCAGATACTCACCCAAGCAAGCTCCATTTCCATTAATTCATGGATCCCCCAAACACTTTTCTTTCTGGTCTTGTTCCCACCTATTGATTCATAAATATCATTTCTCCTACTGGATTATCTTCATTCAGAATATTGATCATTTTTTCCAAAACAAATTCTTTCATTAGCACAATTCACAGGATAAGCAGCTATCACCAACCTATATATTCCTATGCAATAATCTGGATAACAGCAGCTTTTCCTCTTTGGCGGCGCTTTCAGTGGCGCTTCGGTGCCTGCTGGCCATGTCAGGTCAGCTGCAGCGCACCGTGGAGAGCATGGCGGACATGGAGCAACTGCGAGACAGGTGTGCACACCAATTCCGCTTTTTTAAAGTGCTATTTTAACAACCTGTTCACCAAACTCAAGAGAAAGTAGGTAACGGTTCTGCCGAACCGGTATAAACTGGCTGAATCCCATTACTGGTTCTATGGATGTATTCATCAACTGAACCAAAGGTGCTTTTTCAAAAGGCACCTGGACTTACTTTGTTTTGCTTGAAGAAATTTCACTTCTCATCCAAGAAGCTTCTTCAGTTCTGACTGAATGGTGGAGAACGGAAGGATTTATATTATATTTATATTTATATTCCTTGCAGTTATCTGGTAGTTAGCACTATCTCTGAGAGTCATTGAGGCCACTTGGAGGTTTATCTTTGCCCTCAGGGTTAGTGGCTTCTTTGACCCCTCTTTCAAATCAGTGGACCGTTCTGTCGAGAATGTGGATTTTGCTGTCTTCATCTACATTAAGACTGAACAGCCCTCTCTCAACAGAGGGGAAGGATATGACACCACCTCTCTCCTTTTACAATACAGTGCTTTCAGCAGTTCCAAGAAAGTTCCATGCCCATTTGCACTATTCAGATGACCCTCAGCACACAGACAAACCTCCAAGTGGCCTCAATGACTCTCAGAGAGAGTGCTAATGACCAGATAACTGCAAAGTACATAAATCCTTCCATTCTCCATCATTCAGTCAGAACCCAAGAAGCTTCTTGGATGAGAAGCAAAACATCTTCAAGTGAAACAAAGTCCAGTTGCCTTTTGAAAAAGCACCTTTGGGACATGACCTGGATGACTGAGAATCTCCATAGATATTCATCAACTGCATTTTTAAAGATCAGCCACAATCATTCAGTTTTATTACATTCTTCCTGTTTCTATTATTTCTATGAACACACAATACATTTGTGTTTTTTCCTTTCTTTCCTTTCTTAATTCCTGCTCTTTACGACTGACTCCTCTTGCCTTTTACATTGCCATTTCCATATGCCGTGGTCAGCATATGAGCCCATAATATTTTTGGTCAACTGATGCCTCCATATAATTTTTTCTAATAAACCAGAGAAATTGTAGACTAGGTTTCCAGCTCTCGTCAATATTTTTGCCATCTTTGCAACATGTCCTGCTAACCATAAGAACAATGATAGTTTGGGGAGTTTTTTTTTTTTTAAAAAAAATGGAATACAAATGGCAATAATTACCTGTTCCAGAATAACAAAGTAAAATAAATTTCAATCCAAGGCGCACAACTGTATGGGAAGAAAGAATTTTTGTGTGCATTATGTATGTGACATGGATAAAAAAGGCGGAACTTTTATCACTTCACCGTGTCTACCATCTCAGGTTGTTGTTTTTTTTACCATACTGTGCAGATACTCCTTTCTGGGTTCCTCTCTAATAACTGAAAGGACTCATATATATACAAATAGATCTCCATCTTATTTGGACCTTTGATCAGTAATAGTAATATTAATAAAGTTGGAAGGGACCTTGGAGGTCATCGAGTCCAACCCCCTGCTCATAATGTGACAAGGAAACCTAAAAAGCATGCAGTTGTATATATTTAGTTTCCCTTTTTTACTGATATCAGATGCACCCAAATACCTGGAAGAAATATGCTGAGGGAGAAATATGTCCAGTGTAGGCACGCTAATTATTTTCTTACCTTTGTTGGATTCTTCTTGCATGCTACTGCATCCTTCCAGATTGTCAGACCTTTGGGTAGACATCACAAAGATAAGAAAAGCATTTTTAAAGTTCAGCCTTCCTCATTACTATTGTCTACTTCTACTTTCTGGCATCATCTAAAATGATTGCCTATGCCTGCAAGCCTCTTGTTTGGCTGCTTGACTGTTTATGATGGCTTGGCTCCATTATTGTTATTATATATAATTGATCTTTACAACAACAGTCACAGAGATTGGTTACATTCACACATTCTGCTCAGCACATTAAAGTTTGTATGATTAACCTTAACATCGATTACTGTAGTGGTGCTTCAGGCTAGCCACATGGTAATGCTCATAAAATCCTCAGCAATTATATCAGAATAACATCCAAATGGCCCTTTTTGTTGGGTGGGAGATGATTTTGCACAGAAATCAGAATTAGATAAGATCTTTTCTGAAGCTGCACTGTCTGTGACACAAAGTGCCTTAAGGATATGGAATCCAGAGATTATAAAAATTTGGATGCCAAAGAGCTTTATCGTCCACCCTGAAATATGTGAGGGAGACCAAGGAGACAGTTATCTTGAAGGAATGCTAACAACCACTTTTAAAAAAAGAATGAAGTCATTTCTACTTTAGATTCTGCCCTTCTTAAAAAAAGAAGGTATACTTCAAAAGGACGTTTCTCAAAGGTTGTTTGGTGGGGAAGATGTATGAAGCCTTCCAGAGGTAGGGAATGGAGTAGGTCAAGATGTTTCTTCTGGAATTTTTTGGGGGGAGGGGGTAAAACAACTGCTTTACATTATAAAATTGTAACAGATTGTTTCAGATTGATGATTGTACCACCAACTGAGGTGTGAACAATACTTATAGCACCATAAATAGAAGCACACAGCAAATATTGTAGACTCTCAAGTGATATGGATAGGCTGACGTATATCACCAGCAATCAAATGTGTGAATTTCACTAAAGAGATGGAGGTGAGGTGACTTTACAGGAGAGCTCAAGGTGATGGTGTTAAATATTTATGGTAGCAAGTCATCACTCACTTGAAGCTATAAAGGACCATGCATAATTATCTAATCCAGAATTAATTTTGTATTTAATTGTTTTATTCCTTAAATGTATATAGCCACCCATCTCACCAAAAGCAGTTCTGGGTGGCACAACAATAGACAAAACAGCCAATCTTTTTACACCCCTGTAATCCTCATTCAGAGTAAAGTCGAGGCAATTGGATGGAACTGAGCATTTACTGCCAAGATGCCCTTCCTGATGCCTACAAAAAGTTCACAACAGATATTTTCCTCTTTATGACCTGAGAGAGAAACATCTGTTGCTATCTAGGATTGAATTCTCAACCTTCCAAGTGGAAGGTGAGCATCTTCACTACTAGGCCACCATGCTGCTCAGATAGAACAGTCAATAAAAACACAATAAAAAGACATAAAAATCTTTTTTTAAAGCCCACAGCAAAATAAATATCATAAAAATACTAACCATAGGCAAAGGAAGGATAAAAAAAACCTCAGTAATGGAGCTATCAAGTCAAATCTCCGGTTTCCTGAGAGCCTCATTGCCTGGCAGCATAATTGGGTCCTGAAGGTCTTTCAAAAAATCAAAAAGGATGGGGCCAATCTAATTTCAGGGAGAAGAATGTTAGAACGTTCCATAAGGCAGATGCCATAGCAGAGAAGTCACATCTCTTGGGACATACCAAAGGAAGATCCCTGTTACCTCCAGCATGTCTTCTCTATGACATCTAATGGGGTAAGCTGCTGAAACCAGGGAGAGGCGATCCCTCAGGTAGCCAGGTCCCATGCCATGAAAGGGTTTAAAGGTTAAAGCTGGCATCCTGAATTGGACCTGGAAACAAGCTGGCAACCAATGCAGCTCACACAGCAGAGGTATAATAAGCATTGTTCTAGGAGCCTACATAAGTGCTTATGCCATCACATTGTACACCAGACGAAGTTTCCAAATACTCTTCAAGGGCAGCCTCTTGTAGTAAGCCAACTTGGAAGTGACTAACTAAGGTGTAGGTGACTATAAGTAGGGCCTGCTAATAGAACTGGCGCATGAGATGAAGCTATGCGAAAACCCTCTGTCAAAACGTCCTTCTCGGTACGCAGGAAAGGAACAACAGGCAGGTATGAGTGACAGACGGTTTATTCCGTACAGGAGAAAAGTCAGTGCTGGGAGTGAACTGCTCCCAGCGTTTTACATAGCCTGTCTGCTTCATAGCCCCACCCCCAGTCTGCAAGCCAGCATCCAGCGTGAAGATCACATAAGCGACCATTCAGGTCCTCACTTCCTTCCCTCAACACAGGCACACAGCGGATTGCTTCCCGGAGCAGACCCAGGTAGGGCTTCAGCGTCCTTTTCTGGCACGCCCCTAGCCGCCAGGATCCGGGTGTGACGGTAGTTGATACCAGGGGATCTTCCCCCCTTTGCTGAGGTGTCACCACCCCTCCCCTCGCTCCGCTGCCTCCCACGGCTCCGAGCCGCCCGTCTTCGCTCCGCACTGTGGTCCACGGGGATTCCCCTCCCCACAGCCTCTGCGGGGATTCCCTTCCCCATCAACCTCTAGTGTCCAACAGCTGACGGCATCCCAGCACCTGCCCTGACTTTGGCAGATGGGATCCAGCCTGCCGAGAGTCCCGGCGGCGCTCCGGCTGGCGAAGAGGTAGGAATGGAGGCAGCGGTCCGGTGCTGGGTTCCCCCCCTCCTTTGTGTGTCGGGCCCACGAGGCTTGATACCCTCCTAGCCATGACTGCAACCTGCTTATCTAGGAGTTATGAGTCTAGGAGCATTGTGCACTGTGTGTACAGTGGGTTGTGCACCCTGTCTGTCTAGGGTAGTGCAATACCATCCAGCACCAAAGATGGCATGGTCCTGCAATCAGCAGATGCAAAACTACTGTAGTAGAAGGAGGGGCAGAACCTGAGGATGGAATCAAAAGAGTAATCAGCCTAGAGTCTCTATGTAGACACAAACAGATTATGTCCAACCCCTCTTGGATCCTGTTGACCCTTAACTAGCACCAAAATAATGCTGACCATTAACTGAGTAGATTTCTGTGCATAGGCATGAGGGATAATCAGTTTAATTGGAACTTCAAGTCTGATCCTGGTGTTTTGCATCTGACAGCCACTCGGTTTTGTCAAGGTTCTGCTGAAATCTGTTGTTCCCAGTCCAGCCCCATATAACCAGGAGAAGATGTTCATAGCATTGCTTAATTTGCTAGGGGTGGAGATATATAATTGGGTATCCTCACCATACCAGGGCGATGGATGAGTTCTCCCAGAGGCCTCTTATAGATGTTAAAAATGAGAGGAGAAAGCACTAAGCCCTTTGGCATCCCACATAGTAAAAAGGCATCCTTTTCTTCCTCAATCATTACAAACTGGAATTGACCCTGAAGGAAGGAGGTGAACACTGTGCTGTCTATCCAGTATAGCTGAAACTAGCCTACAGCTAAAAACCTTCTAATGTGATCACTTTCTTTTCAGTGCTGCTATTCATACTTGATTGGAACCCAGTATTCTTCAAATATACAAGGCTTAAATTCTCTTTATCCATTCAACGTGGTCAGGGGCTGAAGATTATGGGAGGTGAAGCATATCAGAAGTCATTAAACTGGAGCAAGAGAAGCTTCAATAAGGCATCCTGCATTCAAATATCTGAACAGCAGATGGTAGCAAAGTTCTGCATTAGCCATCCCAATTATTTATCCAACACGCTTTTAAGTACATTTGTAATGGCTCATTAAGCTGCAAGTATTATAAATCTCTTGTTAAATTAATATTGAGAACTATAATTATTTTCAAAACTTAAAAGTTGAGTGTCACGAATAACATGCAAATACTACATGAATTCCTGGCCAAAACTGTGATCTGATTCAGATAACAAACTTTAAATGGCATTATAAAATTGCAGCCAATGTGTAGATGGCACATCATTGTGAGAAAGAATAACAGGAGACAGATTAACACAAAAGCTTTCGATTTTAATGAATACATCTGGATAATAGAAATTTATTTGTGAATGGTTTTTGTCCTGTATCTGTCTTTGAGATAGATATTTTCATCAGACTTAACCAGGCCAGTTTAAGTGTATCTTCATTAGGTATGTGGGTGTTTTGAAAACGATTAAAGACTTTGTACAAGCAGAGTTGAATTATTTTTGAGCTGTGCACAGCTTAATACTCATAATAATATGTAAATCTAGGTGATACCTCAATTAGACAATGCTGTAGGCCAAAACGTGTTGGCTTCATCAACGCTATATATTGGATCTTCAGATCTGTCTCAGAACTCCAAAATCTGAAGTTTCTGAATACTTTCTTCTATTACCTGATGGAAAAGCAAACTTTTTGGGCAAGGTTCATATTTGAAAATATGGAAATTGTGAAAATTATGCCTGAGGATATTTCCAGCCAACTTCTCTAACCTCCCATGGTATTCTTTATCACCCAAACATTTTTTTTTAATTAAAATACCTTATCAGAATAATCAAGAGGAAAGAAGGGTTGTTGTTATGGAGAAAATAGGAAGAGGAAGCAGTGTTCACCATCTTGTTTATAAAATAATACAGCCCCTTCAACAGTTTAAGGTAGTGTCATTCCAAAGTTCTCAGAAATGATTAATAAACATCTGATTTACGCAATAGCTCAGCAGCTGAGGGATCACAGGGCTCTAAAGCTGTGTGCAGAGAAAGGAAAACCCTGATTTTTAGCTATCATGGAAAACCAGAGATCTGCAGAAATAATATACCAAGAAAAAACAAATACTTTGCAGAAGGATTAGTTGCTGTGTTGCAACTAATCCAAACAACAATGATCTCAAACCACAAGGAAATTAAAAATAACTTTGAAAATATAAATAAACACATCTCCAATTTAACTTTACAACACAAAAATTCTCAGAAAATAAAAACAGAGACTGAGCAGAAATACAGTCAACTGAATATGAGACAGAGAAAAGAGATTTCAAGATGGAACTTAACAATAGAAGAAAGTATGACTTAACTCAGATGGGAAAAAACTTACAGGAAATACTGGACATGGAAAAGGTAACCTATATCTAAGGTTACAAAATAAGTTTGAAGACAAGAAAAAAGTTTGACAAAATAGATTCTGCCAGGAGAACTATGAGAACTTGAGAGACAAAAAAATGATAAATAAAATCAAGAAAGAAAGAAAGGAAAAGATTCTCAATGAATACGTAGGGGCAAAACCTTCCTATAAAAACATCTTACCTGTTTTGCCTTTTGTACCTGCAACAACACTTTTAAGATTATGGAAAGATTCTTTGATTCAGTGAAGCATATTGATCAGAAAAGATGTTTGGCCAAAAAAAAAAAAGGCTAAATTGAGAATTAAGAAATTAGATGATGGGATTTACCAGAGGGAATATTTAAAAATTAAACATCTGTTTGAATATGGTTAAATAAATAGAAAGATTTTGGATATAAATGAAGATTAGTTTAAGAGGGATGAACCCCTCAAGTAACAGTATTTTTTTCTTTCTTTTTTCCTTTGTGTTTTGTTTTTTGACATGAGAAATATAAAAATGTTGGGATGGTTTATATAAAAGAAATGTCTTCTCTTTCTCTCTCTCTTTTTTTAAGACATGAGAAATGTAAAAGTGTTGGGATGGCTTGTATGAGAAAAAAAAACTTAAATATTTAAGTGTAACTAATTTTGAGAAAATCTTAACCAGTAAGAATGCTTTGAATATTGTGGGGAAAACATATTTAAATAAGAATTTTGTAAACAGGATCTATGATGAGGCAATTAGAAAAGAAGATTTATATTGATGTGGTTGTTATTTGCAGAAACATGAGAAAAATGTCTATATTTAATTGCCATTTATTCAAATAATAAGAACTGTATTAATTTAAGGTTGGCAAAAGAGAATATTATTGGAAGAAGAGAAAATCAAGCAAAGCCATTATATGGACTATAGAAATTAATTGTTATTGATTGTTTTTTAAATACTAACCCAGACAACACACTGTTTACCAAATATTAAGGTGATTATGTTAAAAACCAATAAAACATATTTTTAAAAAATTGACATGGGATTGGATTTCACTAAAGCAGATTCTAATGATAATTCAGGAGTTCTAGACGTAACTGATGTATCTGGGCAAAACTGCAAAATCAGAAAAGGTTTTTATTAAGTATACTTCTACTCTGCCATTTTATGTAATTTAAATACCTCATGGCTTCTTAAAATATGTATAGATTTGCAGGAGGGAAGGATTTTTTCCTCCAAGGAGCTAAGAAGTAGATTACCCATGAAGGGAAGCAGAGTAGACCCTCTCTAACCCTTCACAGGATGTACCTAATAATTATGCAGATTTGTGCTTTAGTCTGGCAAGATTCCTGTCTATAGGCTAGCAACAATAAAGAAGCTACTCTGAGTAACTGCTCACATGGTTCTTGGTTCCTTATGCCTGACATTTATGGTGGTTCTGCTCTGTCCTGAGTGGATAGTTCTAGTTGCTGGTCAAAGGGGCAGAATAGTCAACCCTATGATTGTTCCCATGTGGAATTCTATAAGGCTCAACTAATTTACTCATTTTGTTTACTTGAAGACTTAACTGAAGACATAGAGAGAATGATATATAATCTATAGGCAAATATATCAATATTCCAGACTGGACTAGAGATGCAATGGGGAAGTTTATTTGGAGACTGGAACTTGACGAACAGGATGGGACAAAATAAACTCAAACTGAATCTTAACAAGACTAGGGTGATGATCCTATGAAAACAGTACTTTCCTGGTTGCTAATTGGCTCTAGATAGATTTGTGCCATTCATGAAGGAACAATTTATGATTTGGGTAGTCTCCTGGCCTCCTGGCTTTTATGTGCCCAGGAAACCTTTGCCATCTTTATTGAAGGCTCTCTCTTTTTCAACATCCTTAGAAATAACTTGGATGAATGTATTAATGATAATTATTAGATGTGTATTTTACACAGAGCTATAGGGAATAGCAAACACATTAGGGGTCAGTATCAAGATTCAGTCAGATCATGACAAGCTGGGAATGATACCAAACCCCAAATCAGTGGATGGCAATACCCAGAGATTTCATGTATATATTGTACAGGACAGGAGATAATATAGAACTCTACTCACACAGGAGTAATCTAAAAAGTGACCTCACCCCTCATCAACACTGTCTGAAACCAGCCCAGGAGAACCACTGTAAATTGGCACTCTCCCATCCCCAGCCCTTAGAGGCAACTCAGGAAAATATGATGTTCAAAGATGTTTTTTTTTAAAACTATTAAGAGATCAAGGACCCTGAGGATGGAAGTACCATCTCCATCTCAGCTCTGCCATCAACAAGCATGATCAAGGCAGTCTCAGTCAGAATCCAGTCCAAAGTTCAGAAAGCAAATCAGGTTTGTCAGCCAGATTTAACAAGCCAGATTTACAAGAATGACAAAGCAGAACAGGAAATCAGACAGTTGTCAAAGTTGTCTCTTAAATCAGGCTGCAGCCAGCTGTCTTTAATCAAGAGTTATTCCCTTTCTTGGCAAGGGGCCTTATTGACGATCCTTACTCTGCTTTCCTTCTTTTTTCAGAATCCCAGGGTTTAGGTCACATGCCATCATCTGATCTCCAGCTGTTCTCATGGTAACTGTGTTCAGTACCATGAGGAATCAGATGATTCCTGGCTTGGTGTCTCCTGAGGCTGATATTCCATTGGTTCAGCTGAGCAGCTTCTTCAAAATCAGAATCTGAGTCCTGGTTCATGTCATGAGATACTATACCTTTGATTACCAATGCAACTGTGGACTCAACCACAGTTACGCAGGCATGGATACCCTTATTCAGCAATTGAGCATGAGATAAAATTGAAGATGTTGATGTGAAGTACAAATGTATCTTAACTCACAACTCAAAATTCAAAAATGCTTTATTGATATAACAACAACAATAACAACAACAACAACAACAATAATAATAATAATAATAATAATAATAATAATAAATATTTGCATGGACAGCATTTGAAAAGCATTGAAGGAAAATGTGATAATAACTTGACATGGGCATCGCTTAAGATGGGAACCATCAAGAAAGAAACAGAAGGCCTAATACTGGCTGCTCAAGAACAAGCACTACAAACCAATGCCATGAAAGCGAATATACAAAAATCCATTGACAATCCAAATTGCTGACTTTACAATGACAAAGTTGAAACTGTTTCACACCTAATTTGTGAGTGCAGCAAAATCGCGCAAACTGATTACAAATCTAGACATGACCGAGTTGCTAAATTAATCCACTGGGCATTGTGTAAAAAATACGACTTGCCTGTGTCCGAAAAATTGTGGGAATATAGTGTGGGAAAAGTTGTTGAGAATGAGAGGGTGAAGATCTTGTGGGACTTTCGAATATAGACAGATCACCATTTGGAACACAATACGCCGGATATCACAGTTGTAGAGAACTGATGCATACAGCTGATTGATAACGCTGTACCAGGAGATGCCAGAGTTGAAGAAAAAGAACTGGAAAAAATTATGACCTGGCCATCGAAACTGCGTGATTATGGATGAAACGTGTAACAATGGTACCCATTGTCATCGGGGCACTGGGAACTATGTCCAAAAACTTTGCAAAATACATCAAGAAACTGAAGCTTCCTGCAATAACTCCAGCAATGTTACAAAAAACTGCGCTACTCGGAACATCTTATATTTTAAGGAGATACCTGGTTGACACCTAGGATGCTGGTAGCAACCTGTGTCAACCATCAGCGCCAGCCAATTTGAATGTTCAGTTGAGTGAGGTTCATGTTTAATGAAATAATAATAATAATAATAATAATAATAATAATAATAATAATAATAATAATAATAATAATAATAATAATAATAATAATAATAAAGTTGGAAGGGACCTTGGAGGTCATCTAGTCTAACCCCCTGCTCAGGAAGGAAACCCTATACCATTTCAGACAAATGGCTGTCCAGTCTCTTCTTAAAAACTTCCAGTGTTGGAGCATTCACCACTTCTGGAGGCAGGTTGTTCCACTGGTTAATTGTTCTAACTGTCAGGAAGTTTCTCCTTAGTTCTAGGTTGCTTCTCTCCTTGATTAGTTTCCATCCATTGCTTCTTGTCCTGCCTTCAGGTGTTTTGGAGAATGGCTTGACTCCTTCTTCTTTGTGGCAGCCCCTGAGATATTGGAACACAGCTATCATGTCCCCCCTCATCCTTCTCTTCATTAAACTAGGCATACCCAATTCCAGCAACCATTCCTTGTATGTTTTAGCCTCCCGTCCCCTAATCATCTTTGTTGCTCTTCTCTGTACTCTTTCTAGAGTCTCAACATCTTTTTTACATCATGGTGACCAAAACTGGATGCAGTATTCCAAGTGTGGCCTAGCACTGTGTTGGCTTTTTTTGGCAGCTGCAGCACACTGCTGGCTCATATTTAAATGAGTGTCCACTAGGAGTCCGCGATCCCTCTCACAGTTGCTACTATTGAGCAAGGTACCACCTATACTATACCTGTATATGTGGTTTTTCTTGCCTAAATGTAGAACCTTACTTTTTTCACTATTATCTTTTCTAGCGACAACTGTGCCATATTCTCCAAGGAAGCACTGAAATATATAGCACATAAGATTAATTACCTTGGCATATGGGATAGGCTTAGGTGACCACAAAGCTACCCTGAAGAAGCTTCCCATGTAAGGCAGGGTAAGCTAATGCAACGTGCTGTGCACAATGCACAGCATCTTCTACAGATGGTTGCTTTGATCCCTGAATGAAAGCTAGATTGATGCTTGATGTACAGTTGGATTTGAAAGGAAAGAACCTCTCCTTTTAGAAGCCTTACTCTAATTATTTAATGGAAACTTGGTGATTTGTAAAATAACTGTGGAGATGCCTGTGTATGGCAGTTTCCTCTTTTCCCTATTATTAGTTACACAGCTCTAAATGGTTAGCTTGTTTGGTGATTTTCCTTTTCTTTCTGTAATTTGTTTACTTTGCTTTGCCTGTGCTGTCTTGTCATAAACACATGTGCCTGGTTTTTGTGGCTGTCACTGCTAGCTGTGCTATTTGGCTGATACATCAGTTTGCTTATGAATCTCTCCTGTCTGCCAAGAATCTTACATGTCACCCACTTGCAAAGGCAATTGATTGCTTTTTGTAACAAGTATTTTGGCTTTTTGAGAACAATCACCTTTCTTTTTTCAAGAGACAAACTCTTATGACACTTTTTTTTGTTAGAAGAATTTGCTTGGCCCTGACATCTGTATGTTCTTTTCCCAGCATGTTTTTCACATCGTGTTTTGTCAGCTTTTATAGAAATGGCATTCAGCACCTCCACCTTGACACTTTATGAGATACTTTTCAAAACAATTGTTTTGAACTCAAATCTTTTATCGTTTCAGAAACGGGAAAATAGCTTTTTCTATGTTCCAAGATGTCAATTAATTTCCAAATTGACCAAGTGTGAAAATAAACGGAGTAATTTTCAGTTTCTATGAAGCTAAGTGTCACTGGGCATGGCCCGTTCTACCATTAGAGAGAGTAAGGTAACTGCCTCAGGCTGTTGATAGGGACCATAAAGGGACAATACAGAACTACTTATCTGATAAAATGTATTTTGATAGAGTTGGAACCTTTGGCTGCTCTCCTCAGAGCAGAAGAATATTATGGAGTAACCCTGATATCTACCTACAAAGAAGATTGCCTGTGATGGTTTTGCATGATTTACTGTTTTGGCCTTCTTTCTTTCCCATCAGTCACAAATGAGTGCAGGATAATTCTGAATTAACCTACTCCCAATACCATGATCAGTAATGGCACTAACTGACTAACTGATTTAATTACTTAATTCATACGAACAAATACAAACTATATGAATGTTGGTAATTCAGTATTCCTTCCTTCCTTCCTTCCTTCCTCCTTCCTTCCTTCCTTCCTTCCTTCCTTCCTTCCTTCCTTCCTTCCTTCCTTCCTTCCTTCCTTCCTTCCTTCCAATAGAATAGAATAGAATAGAATAGAATAGAATAGAATAGAATAGAATACAATACAATACAATACAATACAATAACAGAGTTGGAAGGGACATTGGAGGTCTTCTAGTCCAACCCCCTGATTAGGCAGGAAGCCCTATACTATTTCAGACAAATGGTTGTCCAATCTCTTCTTCAAAATTTCCAGTGTTGGAGCATTCGCAACTTCTGGAGGCAAGTTGTTCCACTGATTAATTTTTCTAACAGGAAATTTCACCTTAGTTCTAGGTTGCTTCTCTCCTTGATTAGTTTCCATCCATTGCTTCTTGTCCTGCCCTCAGGGGCTTTGGAGAATAGCTTGACTCCCTCTTCTTTGTGGCAACTCCTGAGATATTGGAACACTGCTATCATGTCACCCCTGGTCCTTCTCTTCATTAAACTAGACATACCCAATTTCAGCAACTGTTCTTTATATATTTTAGCCCCCATCATCTTTGTTGCTCTTCTCTGCACTCTTTCTAAAGTCTCAACATCTTTTTTACATCGTGGTAACCAAAACTGGCTGCAGTATTCCAAGTGTGGCATTATAAAGATTCTATCCTTTTGTTAATGCAACCTAGAACTGTGTTGGCTTTTTTGGCAGCTGCAGCACACTGCTGGCTCATATTTAAGTGATTGTCCACTAGGACTCCGAGATCCCTCTCACAGTTACTACCCTTGAGCAAGGTACCACCTGTACTGTACTTGTACATGTGGTTTTTCTTGCTTACTGTAAATGTAGAATCTTATTTTTTTTCACCATTGAATATCATTTTATGTCCATGTCTGTCAAGATCCTTCTGTATCTTAAGCCTATCTTCTGGAGTTTGGGCTATTCCTGCCAGCTATTGGCTATTCCTTCCTTCCTTCCTTCCTTCCTTCCTTCCTTCCTTCCTTCCTTCCTTCCTTCCTTCCTTCCTTCCTTCCTTCCTTCCTTCCTTCCCTCAGTTCTAATGCACTTTCCCAAAGAGCATTCAAAGAAATGTTTGATGAAAAGGAGTTAAACTTGAAACGACAATGAAGAATTGCAAATCAATTGCCAACGCCATTCCCCCACAAAAATCAATAAATTTACTAGAGTAATCAATTAAAATTCTGTTCCATGTTCAATAACAGAAAGTGCTGTGGCTTCAGAACAAGAAAAAGAAAATTATTTCTCAAGCTATGCAGAATGTATTCTGCTTCAGTGTGGAGTGATGGAAGAAGCTGTACAGAAACCAGAAATATATTTTACAACTTTTCTATGTTTCTGTAACTGTGAACTGATTGATGATGTTCCTCTCTATAAATAGGTTTTTTTAAATAATTTATTTCATCCCATATCAACAATCTTATTTTTTAATATACAGTAAACTAAACCTGGTAAAGAAAATGATATGTACCTGGAGAAACAAATCTATCATGTTTACAAATCTATCTGTATTTTCACACCTCTGTTTATACCCTGCCAAACAAAACTTGGTTAAATATATCATATGTCTAACTGACTTATGTGTTTATCCTGTTTATTATGTGTTTAAATACTGTTTATTAAAATTTTGAAAAAGAATGGCAAGGAATATTCTAAGATCTAACTATATACAGAGGGAGAAAGGAATCTGAAAAATAATTTTATAAAAAATAAATAATCATTTCTCTGAATAGATTCCATTGCTGACACATTTAAAAACAGTTTGAGAGCCAGTTTGATGTAGTAGTGAAGGTGCTGGCCTAGAAACCAGGAGACTGTGAGTTCTAGTCCTGCCTTAGGCATGAAAGTCTGGTGGGTGACTTGGGCCCAGTCAGCTCATAGAATTTTTGCTGTGGGGAAAATGGGAGGAGTATTAGATATGTTTTTCTCCTTGAATTACGTATTAAAAAGATGTGATAGAAATAATAACGTGAGACCACAAAATAGACAAAGTAATAGAAAATGAAAAAGCAAATGTGCTGTAGGACTTTAGACTTCAAAAAGAAAAGCATCGGCTACATAACATCCCAGACTTAACAATTGTTGATAAAAAAACCCAAAATAGATAGTGGATATTGCAATCCCAAAACAACTGGAATACCACATGGATATAATCAGCACTGAAAAAACCCATCATCAGTCAAATGCAAAAGACAGCTTTATTTAGAATAGTTTACATCCTGGGACAATACTTTTAATACCATTAAACATCAACATCTGCCTATCCCAGGTCCTTGGGAAGGACTCGATTGGTGGGTAAAAATGCCAGATCCAGTTTGAACATCTGGCTGACTGTGTGATCAATCATAATAATTAAATAAAATGCATTTTGAAGTTGTTTTTATGAATTGTTGAATATTATGACTGCATAGGACCTTGGAGTTGAACTATAGAAGGTGCCTTAAAAAGCACAAAAGAGCAAATGTACCAAAGTGTGCATAATTTTTTGATAATCACAACCCCAAATGTACTATTGTTCATGAACAAAACACTTCTGACAGGCTACAAAAGACAGTCTCTGTGAAGAATTAAGGTAGTTTTTGTATTACAGAGAAAGAAGGACATTTTATAGATGGTCGGCCTTTTCTCCTTAGAATTTCTGAGTGTAGTAATTTGACTCATAGAATAAAGGAAGACACAAATTTTCCCAATGAGTTAAAAAACAGTTGGATGAATGGTCTGATACAATACATGAAACTGATTTTAAAACGGAACAATAGAGCTGACAACGCTACGAACCACTTGCTATCACTGCTGGAGAAATCTAACAAAAGGGTTAGATTTGTAAGCATTTACTGGATCTGTGATGTCTGGAACATAGTTTCAAATGATTAGAATCATTTGTACACTGAGCAACAGAAACACTAAGAGAACAAAGAACATACAAGTATAACAAAAAACAACAGATGCATTATTAAGTTACTTAGGACTCCCCCCCCTCCTTATGTACTTTCAAACTTTTATACAGAGAACAGGAGAAAAAGGGTGAGAAAAGACTCTTCTCATTTTCTTGGGCCAGTCTCTACAATACATCATATTTACACTTTCACCAGAGTTTGGTGAAAGTGTAAATATTACACTTAGTCTTTTTTGTATTTGAAGTTCTCAATTTTAAATCAACACAATTTCTACTCTTTCTTATGGTCCATATTATTAATATAAAGAATTTCATTAAAATTTCCCATCAGTTGATAATTTAAGCAAGGTTGCTGCATTAAAAAATTCAGGGGGGGGGGGGAAGGAGGGAGAGCACAGTCGTTTCTCTACAAGATTTGTTGATCTAAATCAGTGTTTTTCAAACCTGGCAATTTTAAAGGGTATGGACCTCAACTTCCAGAATTTCCTAGCCAGCATGCTAGGAAACCTTGAGTATTTGTGGGAAAGCAATTTTTTGAAACTGAAGTTATAAATAAACAATACATTTATTTTATAAACAAAGGAGTGGGCCAACCATCTCACTACTTTAAAATTGCCAAAATTCCATGGAGCTCACCTTAATGTATCTCCATCTGCTTTGCCAACAGCCTGGATCCTCCATAGGTTCCTCTGTATTAGGAATGGACATCTTTGTGTGGGCCAAGTGCTAGCTCTATTGCTTCATTATGAATATTGCATTGAGTACACTAATTGTACTTTTCTAATAAAAAAAAAAATCTAGGTTGTCCACACTAATGCTGTTCTACTACTATCCTACTATCTACTTCTACTACTATCTACTATTATCCTATAGTAAGTACTAAGAGCTATGAATGCAGCATTGCAGGCTAATTTGGCCGGCTGCCAGCTGTCAGCAGTTTGGCAGTTCAATTCTCACTGGCTCAAGATGGACTCAGACTTTCACCCTTTCAAAGCCAGTAAAATGAGGGCCCAGATTGTTGGGGAAAATATGCTGACTCTGTAAACCGCTTAGAGAGGGCTGTAAAGCGGTATATAAGTCTAAGTGCTATTGCTATTACATGCAATACAGATGGTCCTCGACAATTGGGACCAGATTTCTATTGCTAAACAAGAAAGTTGTTAAATGACACCTATATGATTTTGTGACTTTTTTTTTGCCATGGCTGTTAAATGAATCATTGCAGGTTATTAAATGAATTCAGCTTCCCCCATTTACTTTGCTTGTTGGAAGCTGGCTGGGAAGGTCACAAATGGAGATCATGTGAATCTGGGATGCTGTAACCATCGTAAATACATGTTGGATGCCAAGGGCCTGAATTCTGGGCACGTAACAATGGGGATGCTGTGATGGTCATAAGTGCAAGTCACTTTTTTCAATGCCATTGTAACTTTGAACAGTCACTAAATGGTGGTAAGTCAAAGACTACTTATATAATTAATTTTTATTTTGCATTAAAAGGTAAAAGCCAATGTACGAGAACGGAAAACTTTTATTTTTATAGCACTGTTCTTTTTGGCTACACACGATCCAGATACTGTTTGTGTGATCAGCGTCTGTATTTTGTGTCTTGTCCTTCAGGTTGCTGACCATTAACTGAAAGCGAAGGAGAAAGCTTAAGAGGGGAAGGACATCTTGCCTTGCTCGACTCCCCTAGTCAGTGATCCTCTTTTTTTTAAATCTGAAGCTGTGGGTTTCCCAAATAAAAGTACACTTAGCAACAACAACAAAAAGTATGTCTTTTGCAAAGCATTTCGTTCAAGGCTGAGTTCAGTGGGGTGGAGGGACTAAGTTGACTGCTCCTTAAACAGAAATGATTAGGGTTGCCAGGTGTCCACTATTTGAGTGGACAGTCCACTTTTTTCACATTATGTTCACTATTTTTTTCCACAAAATAGTGGACATTTTTTTAATTCAAAAGCTTTATGATGAAATGGTACGTAACCTAAAGCTGTACAGTCTACTTTTTTTTACTACTTAACCCCCCCCCCCCCGCTTGTCCGCTATTTTTTGGAAGCAGACCTGGCAACCCTAGAAATGAAGGGGAGGCAAAGGGGGACGCGGTTGAGCACGGGATATCTGGGGGCCGAGAGCAGCGGGAGGGGATGGGGGGGAGACCAAAAGACCCTCGCATCTGATTTATTTCACTTCGGTTAGGGACAGAACCGGGGCGCCATAAGAGGGGAGCCCAACAAGCAACTTTCTCTCGACTCTTCCTTCGCGCCTGCGGCTCCGCGCCCTCCTCCCTTGGCGCGCGCGCTCGCCGCTCCCCCCCCCCCCCCCCCCCCCCCCCCCCCCCCCCCCCCCCCCCCCCCCCCCCCCCCCCCCCCCCCCCCCCCCCCACCGCAGCCCCGCGCCTCCCCCTCATTGTCTTCCCGAGCGCGTCGGGCGATAAATTCCTGGCTGAAAATCGCTCCGGCAGCTACGTAAGCAATCCGACTGGAGCTGCCGTCGTCTCGCACCGCCTGGCGCGCGTTAGGTCGAGAGCACCCCCCTCCTCCTCCTCCTCCTCCTAGCGCAGAAAGCCCCCCTGCTGACGTGCGTGGGGCTGCTACCCGCTACGAAGGCAAGTTGGGAAGGTACCAAATCTCAATATTCCCCCCACCCCGCCCGCCTCCGGAGCACCATGTCGCTTTCGCATTCCTCCCCCGGCCACCCCTCCAGCCCCGCTTCTGGGCTTTGGCGCCTTCCCTCTCCCTGGCTGTGAAAAGCGCAGCGCGCTTCGAGCAACAAGCCCCCTTTCCTCGCCGCCGACCTCAGGGAAGTCAGCCAGCGAACAGCCGGAGTGCCAGGACATGTAATTCGGACGAAGGTTGTTTTTCCCCATCCAGGTGGCCAACGTGGCTTCTTACCCCGTGCTCTTTCCAGCGAGCTTTTCCCTCGTCCGTTGCAAGCGGGAAGAGTTCCTTCCTTCCTTCCTTCCTTCCCGTGTGGTCTGGCGTCGTGAGGTTGACAATGCTGACGGAGAGATGCCTGGGATTGCTATACTGTGGCTTGTATCTCTGGGCGTCGTTGTTTCTCTCTTTTTTGCAAGGTAAGTTCTGGGCTGTTTGCGATGGCTGGGGCTATTTTAAAAAAACAACAACATCGCAGTGGGATCTTTTTTTTTTCTTTCCTGATTTCCTTGCCTTGTCTTGTAAAAGGACTTTATTCATTCCCACTGGAAATGAAGAGGGCAGGATGTCTTGGTTGAATGGGGGGGTCTATTAAAAATGGGAACTTGAACTCCAGACGGATATATACTGTTTTGATTTATTTATTTTTTTGTCCTGCATACGATGCAGGAGATGCGTGTGTGTGTGTGTGTGTGCGTTTGTGCGTGCATAAATTAGAAAAAAAAGCTTGGAGGGGGAGAGGTGATTTAACTACGGTACTGTAAAAAGTGCCACTTTTTCTTCTGTTTTGATAACTTCTTTTTTGCGAGCATACTTGTCAGCCATAAAAATGAGAGCCTGCAACCGGCAGGAAAAAAAATGCAGTGTGAACCGAATATGACACATATCCTCAGATATGACAAGATAAATATAGGATTGATTTAAGAGGCATCATGGGCTGGTTCATTAGGTTTAAAGTATATACACCTGAGAGACAGAGAATTATCTGTTTCAGTATTTGTCCTGTTATCTTTTACTGTCTTAAGGTATAAGTCAGGAATTAATTTAAAAGACAACATGAGTTCTGTTAGAGTGTGGAAAGAAGCTTGACTCACTCTAGTTGGCATACCTGTAGTATTGTTTACTTTTATACATTTGTCTCATGCCAGTGATCTGAGTAGGTTTTGGCTTAATTTTAGAAGATGGACCAGGGTGATGTGAATATAGTAGATACAATGAACCTGTATATGCAGTCTAGTACTTTATAGCTACAATATGATATGAAATTGTTAAAGGATGATGCAGTTCAGTTGACAAAAATCAAGAGAACAGAAATCCAGATAAACGTTTTTAAAAATGGGAAAAGACCCCAACAAATGTAATAGCAGAGCACTATATAACATTTTCAAGAGGTTTCTATCCTATATAGAGAGAAGGCAGTACAAAGAGTAAAATCCTATGGATCAAATCAACTTGATATGACTTTTATCAAAAGAAAAATCTGAATGAGTAACTGATATGTCTGGTCCTTAAATGAAGATACAAATTATCCTTTCTTATTTTTACCCTCTTCTTTATCTGTATACATTTCACTGTATACATGTTATACTTTGATAATAAAGGGATTATTATTATTATTATTATTATTATTATTATTATTATTATTATTATTATTATTATTATTATTATTATTATTATTATTATCATCTGTAAAATAAGCAAATGTTAATCTACCATAAAACATGTAAAATGCTTACTAGTATAAAGGACTATTTATCATACTAAATAGAATTTTAATATTCCTGTTCTTGTTCCTAAACCTGATTGACAAATGTTTTAATTATAAATACTTGAATATACCATATATGGCCTTATTTTAATTTTACTATCAAGCAGAGGATTTCCCCTATATACCCTCAAAATGATAAAAACAGACAAGAAAGAGTGCTTGACGGTTCAGAAGATTCCCTTCCAGTCTTGCCTCTTTCTTTAAAAAAAAAACCATTATGTTACATATAGTACCAATAATGCTAAACATGTAATTTACAAACCTTCTAGGACTCAGATGAACTTAACATTGCAATGCTATACATGTACACTTAGAAGTGTCTTTAAATGGGCAAGCCCAGAGAAGACTACAGTATATGTATAGGTTGGGGATGCAGTTTGTAATCTAACATATAACATACCAACTCCTTTACTATCTAGCAGCTTTGACTCTAAAAGTCTAAATATATGTGCAGAGATAGTTTTCTATGTTGGTTTACTTGATCGGCCTAGGATAGTCTTAGGATGGAGACCTTCTTTTATCTTGTTGGTGGATCTCCTATTGACAGACCAAAATGCTAGATATAGTGGAGAGTTCTTTTTTTTTCATAGAATGAGTGAACTGATTAGACTTAAAGTTTACCCCAAGAAGCTAAGCTGATTTCCACTGGAGTCCTTAGGCATGTAAAGTGCCTAAAGACTAGGCTAACTATTTGTATTCATGGCTCCATCTGGAGTTTTGGCCAGGTCTGCCTTTGCTCACTAAAACTAGTAAACCAGTTCTTCTTAAAGTTGGAGACCCTTGCTATAGTTACTGATGCCCTCATTAGCTTTTGATTGGATTACTGCAATGTGTTGCCCTTGAAGATAACTTTGAAACTGCAACTAGTTCAGAATGCAGGAACCCACATGCTGATGGTGAGAATCAGTCCACCTACTGTATATTGTGGACAACACACTGGCCTTGGTTAGATTAACAAGTACAATCCAAGGTCCTGCATTTAAAGCTCTACTTGGGCAAAGGGGAAACTACTCCTTCCATAGTGATTTTGGCTGGTTTGCTTCTGTTCTGCTCAGGAGTGAATACTATAGGTTATTTTAGGCCTGGTAGTAAAAGAAGACCAAGGTGCAAAACCATATTTCATTCCCTGGAATAAGTTTCTTTCTCTGAAATCTGGAGGGTTATATTTAACAACAACAACAACCCCCATGCTCTCTTTAAAAAAAAAACAAATCAAACTTGGTTTTTCAGATAAGGTTTTAATGACCAACATCTACCTCTTGCTTTTCACTTTTGCTGGTTGCATAATGATGTTTTAATTTTGAAACATACATATTTACATTGGATTGAGTGGGGTTTAGTAAATCTTATTGTTTGCTTTGAAAATCGCCAAGGATGTTTGTAATAGAATTCTTAATAGTATGTAACTTTTGAAAAATAAATATGTAAATAAATACTCTGGATTATTTGAAACATGTTAACATAATTAGTCTGGTTTTGAAATGAATTCTGTAATTCTAGATAACTATAGCATTCTTGAATGTGTGAATGGGGGAAAGGGGCATTGTATATCCCATAGCCTTTCTTCTTTTCATTCTTTGTGACTTTATAAAAGTAATTTATCAATAGGATCATGAGTGGGGAATATAGAGGTCATATCTTTTAGTTCTGTGGATCAAACATAGTGCTGCATACTTGGTTTCCTTTTCATGAGGTGAGTGGAAAAAATGGTTGCTCAATGCTGTCAACATCAACGGCTCTAGTCATTTGTTTGAGGCATATCCCTGACTTTAATAAGTTATTTCCCTTATAGTGGTTCAATCAATTGCATGTGGTCAGTGGAATACTACTTACAGGGATCTAAACAGCTGTATGAAAGCTTAGGTCCTGGGACTACATGTATATGATTGAACAGCCTATCATTTCTATAACCTATTCTGATAGAAATGAAGCAGTAATGTGTATTGGCTAGCATAAGTGTGCATTAAAACAGAAGTAAAAATCAATGGTCTTGTTGAGGTGTATTATAGATTTCCTATTTGGAATGGCGTAATATGCATTTTCTACCCCATTAGTAATGCTTCTTGGCCTGTCTCTGGTCTCATGCCTTTTTTTGGAACTTATATAGAAGCAAACTCTTTGCCAGGGTCAATGCCAGCACCTACAAAATTTGGGATTAGTGCCCATAAACAATTGAAGTGCCCACTGAACAGAGCTGAGGTTTTAACACTATTACCATGTTGATGTTTTTCTAAGCTCAGAAATGCAAAATGACAGAATAGAATAGAGTAGAGTAGAGTAGAGTAGAATGGAAGGGACCTTAGAGGTCTTCTAGTCCAGCCCCCTGCTCAAGCAGTAGAACCTATACCATCCCAGACAGATAATTCTCTAGTCCAGACATGTCAAACTTGTGACGTCACGTGATGTCGCGCAACGTATCGGAGCTTTTTCGCCATTGCCGGCAGTGGGGTGGGGGTGGTTTCCCAATGACGCATCCAGCCCACGGGCTGGCAGTTTGACACCCCTGCTCTAGTCTCTTCTTAAAAATCTCCAGTGATGGAGCACCCACAATTTCTGGAGGCAAGCTGTTCCACTGATTAATTGTCCTCACTGTTAGGAAGTTTCTCCTTAATTCCAGGTTTCTTCTCTCTTTGATCAGTTTCCAACCATTGTTTCTTGTCCTTCCCTCTGGTGCTCTGGTGAGCAATGTGACCCCTTCTTCCTTGTGGCAGCTCCTCAGATACTGGAATACTGCTATCATGTCTCCCCTATTTCTTCTTTTCTTTAGACTACTAGCCAAACCCAAGTCCCGCAGCCGTTCTTCGTATGTTTTAGTCACTAGGCATTTCATCATCTTAGTTGCTCTTCTCTGATTTTTTTCCAAACTCTCAACATCTTTTTTGTGATATGGTGACCAAAATTGGCTGCGGTATTCCAGGTGTGGTCTTACTAGGGTTTTATAAAGTGGTACTAATACTTTGTGTGATCTTGATTCTATGCCTCTGTTTATACAACCCAGGATTGTATTAGTTTTTTTGGTTGCTGCTGCACATTGCTGGCTCATAGTCAAGTGATCGTCCACTAGGACTCCAAAGTCCCTCTCACAGTTACTGGTTTTAAGCCAGGTCTCGCCCAATCTGTACTTATACCTTTGATTTTTCCTGTCTAAATGTAAGATTAAGTAGATTAAAAATTGCAAAGGAGATAGTGTAATATTTATTTCAGAGTAAAGTCTGTATGCAGTATCTATTATGCGACAATTAATATACGATATAAACAATTTAAATAAATAATAAAATACATATTTATAGGTAATATTAATTTGGCCAGGTGTTTAAAGGTTAGGTGAAAGTGAAAATCTCCATTAGAGTGGTTATCTTGGCACAATCCTAATAAGTTAGTTGCATAGTCCCCAACCTTTGCTTTTTAAGCTTCATGAATGGAATCCTGCATAGTGATTCTGTGACTTTTGCCACGTAACTTTACTGCATCTGAGCTGTCTGTTGGGAAGCAGCTCACTGCAGATCCTAGTTACACTGTTTTCAGTGGCAAATGGAACTCCTTATTTAACCAGTGCAACCGTGGGAAGCAAAAGGCAAAGAGATTAAGGAATAAATATATGGAAATAATCATAAATGGCTTGTCTGACACTTCTTCAAAGATGGAAACACTTAAAAAAACCACTGCCCTGCAGGGAATATAATTCAAGCACATCTTCACAGTCCAGTACCAATACAGGACATGTAGAGTTAATACTGGTTGTGACAATGAAGGTTTCAAGATTACTATTTCAGTCCAGCAGGAATCATAAAGTGACACGATACTTTAAAAGTGTCTTTATAGTAAATTAGGTCAGAGTTGTGCAACTTGTGATCTGTCAAGCTGAACCGATCCCATTTGTTGTGTTATCCCACGTACTTAATCATTCCTCAGCTTCTGTAGTCCCAGCAAGGCCATAACAGTAGAAGGCTTAGAAAGATCAGGAGGGTTACTGTAGATAACTGGAGGATTGAGGGTAAACAAATTCTGCAAGTTGGATTTGGACTGTTTGGGAAATGGCTGAAACTCACGAGAGTCCTCTGAGGGACTGTTGAGTGAAATAGTGCAGCTAACAAGGTCAAGGAACAGGGCACTCTGATGAAAAGATGGGGTGGGGAAACAATTTCCTTCCATGATAAATGAATGAATGGCAAGTTATTATTACACTTTTAATGCTGTGCTTCTATTTGGGATAGAGCATAGATAAAAGATTAATTAATGTGACATCTTCTCTACTGTGTCAGCAGCAATCTGTCAGTGTAGCAACTGGGACTGTGGTTCGTTCTTTCGTTTGTTGAAGACTGAATTTTATAAAACCTGCTCTGGGCCGTAATGTGGCAAATTAAGTAAAGCACACATATCCTTAAATATAAAATCGGTGGCATTTCCAACAGCTGCATCTCAACCTGCTGCCTGCTAGTTGAATTGAATCTCAGAATTCCAAGCCAGCAATAACAACGGTATGAAAAGGAAATTCTGGCAAATGTGTCACATGCGAGAGCTTTCTCTTTTGTGATGCCTTATCTATATAGACTTACAACTGCCATTGGGACCAGAATTCGTATTGCTAAGCAATGAGGTTGTAAAGTGAGACGTCATGACACTGCATCACTTAGTGACAGCAATCCTGGCACATTGATGTCATTAACTGAAGACATGAATCACAAATCATTAAGCAACTAACTACACACTGCAATCCAAAACATTCTAGGCTTGATCCCACCCAGCCCCAAGCTTCAGTAAGGCAAAGGACTGCCTCCAACCTCTCTCAACCTCCTACCTCTTTGCCCATGTCTGCCCTTTGGACCACCCTTTGGGCCATTGACATCAGACCAACCATCAAGTAAAGGATGCCCTAATCAAGGAACTGCCAACAAGCCAACAACAAACAAGCCCAACCAAAGAACCTCAAAGACCACCCCCACTAACATTGACAGGGCAAGCCATTAGAATATAAACCGAAAGCAAATCCCATTCTTTACTAGCAGTGATGATGTAACCTAGTTTGGTATCTAAGGAGATTCTCAGTCATTCAGGTCGTGGTGGTCTAAAAGGTGCTTTTTCAAGAGGCAAGTGGATTTCCTTGTTGAAATGCTGAAGAAGCTTCTTGGATGAGAAGTGAAACATCTTCAAAGAAAAACAAGAAAGTCCAGTTGCCTCTTGAAATAGCACCTTTGAGATTACCTAGTTTGCTTAATGAAACGCTCACCCCACTTGCAGTGGTGCTAACCTCCCCACGACCCTCGCGCCGGTGCTGGCTGTCCCATTTGCAGAGCGTGCATGCTCGCAGCCCCGTTCGTGCGCATGCATGCACAGCCACATTTGCGTGTCTGCATATGGATGCATAAAGGTGCCTGCCCCTCCCTTTCCCACCGGGCCGCCAACCCAGAAAGGTTGGGGACCCCTGACATAACTGACACAGAAAGAAACTGAGAAGAAAGACCTCCCCCCCTCCCCAATGGATCAGAGAGTTAAAATGGCAGGTGGAAAGTTTGTACCTTCACACTTGCAAACTTCTGTTAATGTAATGACCTTACAATAAAGTAGAATTTGTTCATCTAATCCTGTTTCCTGTCTTGTTTACCTGGGACAGCTGACATCAGTCTTGCAAGTCTGAAGGTACGAGCTTCCTGCCTGCCACTTTTAACTTTCAATCATTAAGTGATTGTGGGCTTCTGCTCCTCTTGTCTGCTAGGAAACATCTCTCCTTCTTCCCCAAGCTACTCATGCATTCCATTACGCTGACCTCTGCTGTCCTGCACTCCACAGCACCAGCTGACCTTCACTGCCTTCTTGCTTCCACTGCTGGCAAAAAGAATGAAAAGCAGTCCCAGAACGGGGACTCAAAAAAAACCAACCAAAAACAAACACCGCCAAAGAAGCTTTTTGGGGTTGGTTTTTCACTTTCTTTTCATATCATGAAAGGGCTTTCTGCTGCCGCAACTGCTTTTCGCTTTATTTTTCTTGGCTAAGGAGTGTGGTGCAAAGGGGCTTTTTAGCATGCCATGGCTCTGGGTTGGCTTTTTGTTTTGCTTTATTTTGTATCACGAAGCCCAGATCTATCCTGGCCCAGAAGCCATACCGGGCACACCTCATCAGCAGTAGGAGCAAGAACACAGTGAAAATGAGTCCAAGTGACAACGTTCAGGGCAGTAGTTGTGAAAAGGACAAGTGCTAAGGCACCTGGCTAGAAAGCGGGAGACTCTTGAGTTCTATTTCCATGTTAGTCATGAAAGCCAGCTGGGTGACCTTAGGCCAATCACGCTCTCTCAGCCCCATTCACCTCATGGGGATGTTGTGGAGAAATTAGGAGAAGAATGGAGCATTAGAAGTATGTTCTCTGCTTCGAGTTATTTAAAAGAACAATGAAGGCGATAGATAGATAGATAGATAGATAGATAGATAGATAGATAGATAGATAGATAGATAGATAGATAGATAGATAGGAGAGACAAACGGGTGAGGGGAGTTGAAGCATTCTTTCACTAATAAGTATGGGAGGGCTGCTAAGTGCCCAAATTTTGATCACATGTCTGTGGGGGTGCTGCAAGTGGTCATAATTTTGGCCACGGTCAATCAGGCTGTTTATTCAGTGCTGCCATAATTTCAAACAGTTGCTGAATGAATGATTGTAAGTTGAGGACTACCTATAATCTATATTCTCTAGAGAGATTCTTAGGGCATCAAGCTCCCTGCAATTTCAGTGACAGGAAAACAGACTTTCAGTATTAGTATGTTTAGATTTAGTTAATTAACCCTACTTGGAATTCGGGAAGCTACAAATGGATGATTCTTGACAGCACCAGGTTGGGGACTAACACAGTTACCCCATACATGTGAGGTTTTTTTGTTTGTTTTTTGAAAAGGCTATGCTAAGCATTAATTAATTAATTAATTAAAGTGTTTATTTATTTTTCTTCCATTCAATTGACTACGAATCTCAGAGAGTTCTCGGACAAGTCCCTGCTGTTTTTTTTCCCCCTGCAAGTTTTTCCAGAAGTGGTTTGTAATTGCCTCTTTCTGAAGGCTGAGAGAAAGTGATTGGCTCAAAGTCACTTGGCTTTGTGCCCAAGGCAGGACTAGAACTCATAGTCTCCTGGCTTCTAGCCAGATCCTTTAACCATTATACCAAACTGGCTTTATATTTATACCTCCCATTAATCATCACACCTCCCATAATTTGGATAGTTTACAAACAATAAAACCAGCTAAAACAAACCATGTCCCCATTAAACTCAGAAGCCAATTCAAAAGGTTCTAGAACTGAGCATATTGTGAGTTTGCTAGGACTATTAAGGAACTCAACAATGCCCTGCGGCTACTCATTCCAGAGGAAACTGCTAGCACTGGCACATTTTTTCCCCCCTGTCAAGTTGAAAGATTATAAATTTTCTCACCAAGCTACAACATATTTGGAAAAGACAAACAATATATCAGATTTAGCCATCAGCAAAACATGTATAAGGTCAAATACTCTGGATAGACACAGATTTATTTGACTGGAAATTTTTGCTTCTGGCTTAAATTATCATTTAACTGCACATTTAATGTGTTATAAACACATTTACTCTTTTTTCTACTTATTCTAAGGGCTCCACAAAATCTTTCCTAAAGAAAAGTATATAGCTTTCATTTAAAAGCTTCTGTGTTGTCAGGTATAGCTCACATGTCCTAAACATATGCCAATTATTCTGTTTGAATATAGTGTGTGTTTTATGCATTATTGATTGATTTGACTTAGGTGCCTGCATACCTCCAATTGACTCTGGGCAGCTTAAAGCATAAAACAAAACTAACAAAACAAAATAAAACCAAAAATGTAATATTGAAAAATAAACACGACGACAAAGAAGATAATGAATCAGGTCAACGACAAATAAATCATGCAATCAAGAAGGAGCCCAAAGCCAGGTCTTCTGGAATATCATTTTTGTAAGTTAATTCAGTAAGGTGAGAATGGATGCTTCTATGCATACTCCCATTTCACCTTTAGCAAAATTGTATTGTAGTTTGCATTCCACGGACTATTGCACAGTCTGACGGATGATTACAGAGCCTGAAAGAACAGCATGCTTTACTATAGAACTCATGAGTTATTTGCCATTTTTAAAATCACAAATATGCCCTACTTTATAAATTACAAATATATACGAACACTTACTATCCAGCTCTACAAAATTGCTCTGTTTTTACGTATTTCATGCATCCAATTCATTATCTTTCTCTTATTTGAAGAAGCTGATATTTCGAAGGGCACCATAAATGGAAAACTTCAAGACGAGTTAGATGGGGATATGAAATACCTCTTATGTCCCTGCTAACTGGACTAATCTTAGTGAACCTCTTGGATCCCTAATCCGGAAACACGGGACATAACATGTTGCTGAGTCTTGGAATATCAGAAGAAAAGCATTGATAGTAGTCTTTAAGAGTCCAGGGGAGTCTTTCCATCAAATCCCAGACATGTACCAACCACAGGAAGACAACTCACTTTTCTTAACAGAATGTCTGGCTGTATCTGATCACCACCTGCCCTGAATACCCCTGATTTTTGTTTATGAAATGTTTGAAGACCTCTTCAGGGAAGAGACAGGAATATGTCTGCAATACTTGTGTATTCTTCCTAGTTCTTGGATGTTTGTGGCAGCTGATGTTTACCCTGACTTTAGACACATTGTCAAATGGTATAACTTTTTAGATTTACAATGATTATAATGCTTTTCTTCCCATATTCCAAGGTTTGAGGATACAGCCCAATGCAAAAGAATCTCTTTGAGTTTACATATTACACAGAAGAGAAAATTTGAGCAAATCTTTATTGGAATATTGATGTATTGGAATCTGCACAGCTGTTACAAGTATAGGTGTCTGGTACTCTTTTGATTAACTTATGCCAGACATGTCACCTTGCCTCACCTTCTTGTGTAATTGTGTGGATGATTTTTGTTTATAAAATGTTTGAATCCATGAAAATTAACAGTAAAGCCCTTCCACAATTAAATGTGTAGATGATTCTGAATATATGTAATAATAGAAAAGGTTTATGATACTGTATAACAAAACAGAAGCATCAGGCCATTCTCCAAAATTTGTCCAATTGGAAAAATCTTCATCATTTTGCCATGTTGTTTAGTGCGAGGAGTCTGTCATGGCAGTGAAATCTTATTGGCATCATAGTCATCTCTGCTCAATTCTTGCATCTAACCACAGTGCATACGTGGCCTGATAACATCTATTGTCTGCTGTGTCTGCCTATCATTGCTTTCATGTTGTTCTCAACTCAGGAATGATGCAGGTTTCATTTGCATTAGCTTTCTTTCCTTATTTTAGCACTGTCCAAGGACAATCTTAAATGAAGCTTTCTCACTTTTGTGAGAAGGAAATCAGAGGACTGACAGTGTCTGGGAATTGAAGCAAGAGTGCCAAGACCATCAGTGAGGATATGCTGATGTAGTTTACAGCTGACTCAAGAATGGATAGATAGCGTTCCAATTCAGCAGTAGAGAAAGATCTTTTGCTTAATGGAGCTGCTATATATCCAGGAGGGATCTGTTTGTTTTGGGCAATGAGCAGTGTTGTCGTAATTTTATCTCTTGGCACCCACAAGAAGCTGTAAGAAACAAATGAAAAATTTTGCAACAATTGTTCCTCTTACATTGCATTAGTTTATAGAATAGCACTGTAAAAGTCATGCGACTTTTATTCTGAACCTAATAATTAAATTACTGGCATGTTTTTGTTCCATGAAAAATAAAGTGACAAAAAACTATGAGATAATGTTTGGTGAAATAAAGAGGGTAAAGCAAGGGATTCCATTCACATTAAAACTAAGACTTTAATTCATTCATTAGGGGCATCAGAATCAAACCAAAATTTCATCCAGATGACAAAATGTGCATTATAATATCATGATGCATTTCCTCCCTTGTAAACATCCAGGTTCTACATTTGATCTTTATGTGCTCTTTCTATGTTCCAAACTTGTTTTGGGCTTCTCTTAATATCTTCCAAGATACAACATTTTTACTGTGCATTGTAAAGGAGTCATTCAACAACCAGAAAGAAATTGTGGAATGCAATGGATTGTTGTTTTTTTTGAGCAGCAAATATTTCTGCCCAAGAACAGTCAGAAGATCTCATGCTGCTTCTGTACACATTTAGAGATAAATTGCAAATGCATTTATTAATTTAAAGCATTTTAGTAAACATTATCCATCAAAAATTCCCCTAATGCTTTACAGAACAATAAAAATAGACTCTTCCCAGACTTGTAATCTAAAAAGAAAAGCAAAAAAGGCAAGTCAGTAAAAGAGTAACAAGAATATTAAGAGATCAATTCTTAATGTTATTCAGATCTTGCAATGCAAGATGTGATCCAGAGATAATACTGTAATGTGTGCCACCCCATGTTAAAGTTGCAGTTTTTCACATAATTATCTGAAAGGAAATATGGTCAGCTAACTAGCTGAGGTGTGCACAGTCAAATTTTCATTCCTCTGCAGTTCTTTATTCATCCCTTGCTATAATTGAGTGCTTTACAGTATAGCATTATAACACAATCTGTGTTCATAGAGCTGGGAAAATATGAAAGGTTCCAACTGGGGCACTTGAGATGGGCAGGCCAAATAAGGTATATTCAATTTATCACCCAAATTTTATCTTCAAAATAGCAACCCTACACAATTGGATTGAATGGTTGAGTGGGGACTCATACCTGTTGGCAGAACTTCATAAAACCTTAGGAGAGGTGAAATACTCTTCTAGGTGTGTGGTATATAGCTAGAAGAGTATGGTGTACCTCTGGCCCATAGAGACACAATGACAACTAGAAGAATATGGTATTCTCCCCACCCAGAGAGATGTAATTACAGGGGTAGAATTAGAAGACTACCGTAGTTCCAAATTTTAATGTCAGTGGAGGTGTTTTAAAGATGATTTTGCTACTCAAAGTAATTCAGTATTGGAGTGCAAATTTAAATTGTGAAAATATCACATGTCTCAAAAACATTAAGCAAACTGAAAGCTCAGAGTTTGGCTGCTATTCATGTGGCTTCAATTTTATATCTAGCAAATCCAACTGTTGTATTTTTAAGATGTGATGGCCAAACTTCTATAATAACTTGATATGGGAGCCTGGGCTGGGTTCCTATAATATGCTGATCCATAAATGACTAATACAATTCATTTTAGTCAAGTCTAGCACATTGTGAAGAGACGGTCCATCAGTCTGGGTTTCTCTGCCAATTTGATACACTTCTTTGAGCAAAATCTGTCACATCAACTGATGAGTCCAAGAAACTGGTCTGTGCCTTTTCTTTTCTTTATAAACTCTCATTACCTACCAAAGCAGTATCTTTCCCTCTGTTAGGGGGCATCTGAATAAAAAGGCCACATTACAATCACATCCAGCGATGGATGTATTTGCAGCAAGCCCATGAGTGCAAGAAAATAAACAACTATAATCTTGGAATCTAGGAATCCACAATGAGTTTTCTTTTGATGTACCAAATCTATAAACTGACCTAGCTTTGCAGATTAAGTTTAAGGGATGTTGGTGGCATCAACAATAGTACAGAAAGTAAATATGTATTCTGTATCATAAAAAAAGTCTGCCTAAGGCTTGAAGCTAAACTAGTAAAGCTACAAAGTGAAGCTAAGCAATATATATGAATTGTTTGCTTTGTTTGGATTGGTGGAAAAATGTGGAGAACCTCCTGCTTAATTTTTCTTATTATGCTTATTTGAAAATGGCATCATAGCAGCAGGCTAGGTGAAGAAATAGTATATGTTGCTGCAACTTGAACTCTGCAGGGAATAAATATAGTTCAGAGAAATATATCATGAGCTTGGCTCAGCCTGACTAGAGATTGTGGGAGTACAGAAAACAGAAGTGCAAAGAATAATTTAGACCAAGGATTTCTAAACTTTTTGCCATCACACCTCCCCGTACTGTAATCCTAATGTAAACACCTCCCCTAAAAATTCATACACCAAATGAATACAAATGAATAATGACAATAAAGGCACATTTATTATAACAATGTACTGTATAACTAAAAGGTTCCTCATATCTCCCCTGGACTCACTCTGTACCTCCCCAAGAGAGATACACCATACAGCTTGGGAAACCCTGATTAGATCATCATGGCCACTCCTCTGATTGGGAAATGCAGGCATGTAGTGATCCAAAGTAAAGGACTCTGAAGGATGACTGTCCACCTTTTGCTTAAACCGGTGTTTCTCAACCTTGGCGACTTGAAGATGGGTGGACTCCAATTGCTGGAATTCCCCAGCTGGCTGGGGAATTCTGGAAATTAGAGTCCACCCATCTTCAAGCTGCCAAGGTTGAGAAACACTGGCTTAAACCATAAAAGGGAATCCATTATTTTTTCAACACATCTGCTCAGCACAGGATTGGAGAAACCTATTGTGCTCAATATTAAATGCAACTTGGATTCCAGATGCAAGAGGAAATTATTTCCATAAAGCAATTTCTGTGAAGCCATTAGTTTTAATTGGAACATATTCATGTTACCTTACATGTACTGTGTGTACATTGTATTTGTATTTATTTATGTAAATTACCAAGGACCACGGAAAAGAAAAAAAGCAGAGATTTACATTAATTAAAAGAGATGTTTAATAAACCATCACTCCTCATTTGTCCAGTGTTGTTTAATTTTAATTAAAGGCTTTTGCTCCACTGCTCAAAATGTCATTTAGTTAATTATTTAGTTGGCTGACTTATCATGCATTTATACCCCATACTGCTTGACTGAGGATGATAATAGGTCAGATAAATAGGCAGCAGCCTTTATACTGAATTCATTGATGGTGATGATGATGATGATGATGATGATGATGATGATGATGATGATGATGATGATGATGATGATCTTAGCTTTTATTTCAGTCATCCATTTTGTAGTTTGCTTTAACCTCCCTGGGCTACTTATTAACATCAGCAAGAAACTGGGAGCAAGAAATTTTTTGAGACCCTTTAAAAATCTTAATTTTGCCTTTACTTTATTTATGACTAGAACATGAGTAGATCTGTAACTGTACTAAGAATCCTATTTTTATTTTTTCACATTTTTGAACTGCCCAACTCCTTCGGCATTACATCTCCTATTATCTATCTATCTATCTATCTGTCTATCTATCTATCTATCTATCTATCTATCTATCTATCTATCTATCTATCTATCCTCATCTGTCCGTCCATTCATTCATCCATCCATCCATCCATCCATCCATCCATCCATCCATCCATTTTCCTCAATATCGAGTTCTCTACCAGAGTTCTAGGAGTCGAAGATTCTGGGTAGTTGTTCCTGGCACTGCACTCTTTTGGACAGAGAGCTCTGATGTTGTTCTTGGGGTCTGTTGGAGCCCCTCTCTCAGATTAGGTGTCAGAGCCCCGAGTGGTCCTACCGTTACTCGTATCACTTTGACTTTTACTTTCCACATCCTCTCCAGTTCCTCCCTCAGCCTTGGTACTTCTCCAGCATCTCATACTCCTTCTTCCTGATGTTGCTTTAATTTGACACCACTGCATCTATCACTACTGCTATCTTCTGGTCCTTGTCTATTACCACAATGTCTGATTGATTGGCTCGTACTTGCCTGTCTGTTTGGATCTGGAAGTCCCAAAGGATCTTAGCTTTGTTATTCTCCATGACTTTCTGTGGAATCTCTCACCTGGACTTAGGAGGATCTAGCCCATGTAATTTATTTATTCAAATAATTTATATAGCCATCCAGAGTCACTTGTTCATGAGATGAGAGGCTATATAAATTTGTTTAATAATAAATAAATATTATAAGCCACCCAGAGTCTTCTGGATTAGGCAACAATAATAAATGTAAATAATAATTAAATTAAAAAATATTTTCATACCTGTTTTATAACATTCTCTCTCTCTCCACACACAAACACATACAGACTCACACTCACATACACACTTAGTTGTTAGCTTTCAGGGAACATCTAAGGAATTACATCCTGGAAAAATGTACACATATTCAAAAAAAAATGCTAGCTTGTAAATTACAAGGCAGGTGGATGAGTAGCAGACCTAATTACAATGTACGGTACTCTGTTGTTAAGGCTGACTTTGAGAAAAATCAGACTGCAGGAGAAAAACACACATCCTAATTTCTAGTGCAATTAATCAGGATTTTGGTAGCATCTTTTCCAACATCTGCTTCTGTGAAGTATAGCTCAGTTCAGTCTTACAACATCCATTTTATTTCCTGTAAGTAGATGTAGGGTTGTAGCCTAGATAATTGTTTTATTTCTTCAAGGTACTCTGTAATTTGTGAAGAAACAATTGGGATTGAACAGGAGCTTTTCAGCCTTTACATTAAATTGTAGCTCTCAGCATTCAGGGGATTCAACAAAACAAAACAAAACAAAACATGCCAGCTAAACTGTTACACATCTCATGTCTTAAGAACTTTGAATATATTTCAAGTTTTGCCTTGGCTAGGTTATCTCTTCATTGTATATTGAAAGTCTTCATGAAAGGTAAATTGAATTACCTTATGTGAAAAAATAATTGATAATGAAATAACTGATTCTGCATCAGAAAGTGGTTTCTATGTACATTTCCATTTAAACCACAACTATTTAATGGGAATTAAACATCAGCCTCGGGACTGGTAGAATGAATATATTCCCTTAATATTTCTACCCTTAGTATATAATTTACGTATTTGTGTTTTTCCTTCTAAGTTACTTTTTTGTATATCACTTCTGCACTTGTCCTCATTGACAATGTCAAATACAGCAGCAGATGTCTGGAATTATGCCATATCTTTCCACAGCTTCTCCCTGCACTGGTCTTCACACTCTAGTAGACACACATTGTTTGCCTTCTTGGTCTGCTCTGTCACCTCTCCTATAGGACTACCATAACTGGACCACTAAACTCCAGAGAACCATATACGACAGCAAAATATTAATGCTTTTAAAAAGCATTAACATTTTGCATCCACTTAATGAATGCCCAAACTTTACCAGCCCAAAAGTGGTAGCTCTAATGTTTCGTGGCTGAGATGTGGAAGCAATAAGAATATAAGCAGCACCAACAGATCTGACTGGCCTACAAGGAGTCTGCAGTGGATAGATGGCCTTGATGGACACAAGGAAGATCTGTTACCAAAATAAATGGAACATGAGCCCAGGCCAAGAAAATAATTTGGGGAAATGCCTTAGAAAGCACTCTTCCCCGCATAGCTTCCTGCCTACTTTTATGTGGACTTTTGTTATGATTACTTCTACATTTATTTTTGTCCTGGGGCAAGCACATTCTGACTTGCAAGATTCTGCAGCTGTTCTAATAAAAGTAGCTTAGATTTGCAAGGTGTCTGTTTTTTTTGTCTTGCTGGGGTTGATAGAGTTTACCTGTAGTGAGTCAGAATGATTGGGGCAGGCAGGAAGTGGATAAAACAAGGAATAGTCCGACGTAAGGGAAGCTTCCAACATTTCCCCCCTCTTTTGGCAGCTGCCTATGCAAATTCATACACACACACACACTATTGGAACAGGGTGATAATACTGTAAACCTGAAAATTTCATATATTTTATGGGGGAAGAGGGAGAGAAAACAGAACAATTACATACAGTATAGAAAAATATACAGATGTGTGTGTAAGAGATAGGAAATTTGTATAGATTTGGTGAGTATACATTTAACCAGTGCTTTTTTTGTATTAAAAAAAAAAAAAAAAGGTGCCGGAACTCACACACGTCATACAACCCGCCTTGCCTACCCTACAAGGTTCCATCCAAAAAAGATGCCGGAACTCCGTTCTGGGCGTTCTATGATAAAAAAAAGTTCTTTAGGATAGACAGACAGACATTTAATTGTTTTAAAAATTCCTCATTATTGTCCTTTCTTAAAGTATTTAAATGATCTCAGCTGGGTCAGTTTTTCTATCACTATTCATTCATTCAGTTTAAAATCTCACAACAGTGACTTGTTGGATGACTAATTATGTTAAAAATAAAACAGTCAAGAATAATTATGGGTATTTATACAATGGCAATTGAGGACAACATCCATCTCACCCATCTCAGGTACCCTATGATAAAATTTTGATGTTATGTGATACAGTAGGCTATTTGTGTTTCTCATTATAAAAATATTCATTCATTTATTAATTTATTCAATTTGGATGCCCCCCCCCCCAACTAACTAATTCTGAGATCTGAAGTCTAGAGTAAACCAAGTGACAGGTTTGGATGAAAATAGATTAATTTAGCATCAGTTGGTCTCAGAAGCTAAGCACGGCTGGGTTTGGCACGTATTTGGATGGGAGAATAACACAACTATAGGGCAGATTCACAGGGGAAGTTGAAAATCATCCTAGAAAAAGTTAATGACACAGTGCTTCCATCTGCTGCCAAGAAAACAACATGGAATCCATCTTTTAAAGTCATCAGGAATTTAGCTCAATTCAAAAGAGGCCACCTACCTGTGTAATCCAGATGAAAGTCAGATGTAATTTAAGATGAAAAATATTAAAATACAAAGCAAAACCCTATGGAGAGATATGGAGAAACAGTACCCATAATTTATTCATACTTTGCCCTTTTTTGTTTACAGTATAATTAAAAAAACATTTAGATCTAAGGATATTTATCACACGCTTGCAGCTGTAGACAAATGTCACAATGCTCACTATAGCAAAGAAGAGCAGATGGGACATATTTATATCTGTGGGGAATAAGTGACATACCGCGGTAGTAAGTTTTACATTCTTGGAACTGCAAAATGCATCAAGTAAGCTGTATACCTTGCAACTACCTGAATCTGCCAAAATAATAACATACCCTGCATTTTAGTAAGGCTACTTTGGCTTGTAACTTGCCATGGTTCATAACTTGTTCATTGGGGTATCAGGTATGTACGAATGAGGCTACTTCAGGGGAAAGTATCAGAGAACAGTTTCCGCATGTGGATTGTTGCGTTATGACATTGTGATACTATGCATATTTATGTGGAAGAAATAGGCAGTTGTTTTCCAATAATTATTCCTTATTCCACATGACTTTTTTAAAAAAATAAAACATTAAACATTTGAACTAATGAAAATCATGGGATATTTCTTTCAAGCCTTGATAATTCTTTTGCACAAGTGGCCCAGATTTCAGATCATTTATTTATTCATTCGTTCCTATAGATAGTCCTCGGTTAACAATGGTAATTCGGGACAGAGTTTCTGTCACTAAGCAAGTGCAATGTCATGTGATCACATTGTTTAGTGACAGCAATCCTGTCAATGACCATTGCTGTTATTAACCAAATCCTACCAGTCATTTGGTGAGGATCCATCCCAGTTCAAGCCATACCCAGCTTGGTCCATTCCAGCCCTAGGCCTCAATAAGGTAAGGGACTGCCTCCTCTTGAACCCCCCTCACCTCCCTATCTCCCTGTACCCCTGCCCTTTTGGCCACATGCCTGCTCACTGCCGCCAGCTGCCCCCACCACCCAGCCCTGGTCAGCTGCTGCTATGCCTGCTGCATCACACGGCATATTGTACTGGCCGTGGCTTTTCATACCATCTTCTTTCATGTTGGTGCAGCTGGGACTTCTCTTATGCTGGGACTTCTCTTGTGTGCCGGTAGGGCCTCTGTTTATGCACTAGCCAGGACCTTTGTTCACATGCCAGTCAGGGTCTCCGGTCATGCCCTATCCAGGGCTTGGCATGTGAAAGAAGGCCCCAACTATACCAGCGCACAATGACCTGGCTGGAAGGGTCCTTCTTTTGCGCTGGCATAGCTTAGCTGCTCTTTTACATGCCAGGCTTCTTTTGCACTGGTACAGCTAGGATCTTCTTTCATGTGCTGGGCTTCTTTTGTGAAGGCGGGAGGGGGGGCAAGAGAAGGCCTGAATGCACCAGTGAGAAAGGAGAAGACATGAAAAAAGGCCTCGGCTGGTACAGTAATGGTGTGAGTGTGGCGCTGATGGGTAGGACCGGGCAGCAGGGCAGCTAACAGCAATGGGTGGGAGGGCAGCCAAAAGGTAGTCATAAATGTGGGTGGTCCCAGGTGGTCCTGAATTTTGTTCATGTAACTGTGGAGGTGCTGCAACAGTCAGAACTACAAAGACCGATTATAAGTCCCTTTGTTCGGTAACTTCAAATGGTCACTGAACAATGGATGTTAAGCGAGGATTACCTATAATTGAATGAAATCTGCTACCTATTGGAGCTGTTTTATCTTAACTTTTTGCCTATGGACTACATAGCATGGATTTAGTTTCTTTCTCTGCCATAGCTGTTGATATGCATCTGTATGTGAGTATGTGTGCATTATATCTTTACATTTCTGATTTTACAATAGCTTCCTCCCTACTTTTATGTGAACTTTTGTTATGATTACTTCTACATTTATTTTTGTCCTGGGGCAAACACAAAGGAAACAACATAGAGCTTTATTAGATAAACCAACCATGCACAACACTCACAGCTGCTTGAGTGATTTGCTAGGAACCCAGGAGATTTGCTTGCATAAACATTTGCATAATTTTTTTAAAAAACTGCATACAAACATATGGATACAAAGTCTATTTGTTATGTTAAAAATGATAGGTAGAATAATAGTTATTTCTCTCATGAGAGTGAATGAATGACATCTTCTGTGAGTTATAGCAAGAGATACCAAAGGAATCCAAATTGATGCAAGCTACACTAATGGGAAGAACATTAGCCTTATTTTTCATTCCCAGGAAAACGTTTTTATTAAAATACAGCTTAATAGAAAATGCCTCGTTAATTTGCAATTGTTAAATTATATTGGACATTAATAAATATAATAATATATTTGTTCAGGAGCAAAAAAAGTACTATGTGGGTCTTTCCTCTGGCTGAGTATGCATTGTGTGGTTTAAGCTAATGAATATCTAGGAAAACAGAAATTATTTTAGGACTTATAACTTTTTTCGTTTTAATCCAGAATCATCACAAATAGAGAGGGGTTTTCAAGGATTAAGATAGGAATGTTTAGATGATTTTTTAAAAGAATAAAAATTAATTGCTTATTAATTTTCTACCCTGCCAACTAAGGAGACCAGGTTAGTGTATAAGAAGTTAACAACATAAGAATCTGACTTGATGATAAGTCAGAATATTGTTCCATTTAGCTCAGTGAATGTCAGCTGTTCTCCACAGTGAACAGTCTCCAAGTCTTGTCTTGAGATCCTAGATATTGAATCAGAGGTATTTTGTGCAAGGAACATACCATTGATCTGGAGATTTTCATCAGAAGAAAGCAACTCAGGCAATCAAATTTATAATAGAATGAGAAAGGAGAATCTTAAAAAGAGAGAATAATTGCTTAAAGCAGATCTTTTTCTTCTTTTTCTAGTCTCCCAGCAAGGTGAAAACCAAAGACGGCTGTATCGAGAACTACTGAAAAATTATAATCGATTGGAACGGCCTGTTGTGAATGACTCACAACCTCTTGTAGTAGAACTTCAGCTTTCATTGCTGCAGATAATTGATGTGGTAAGTTATCTATAACCCAGTTCCCTTCTCCTGAACCAATGATAAACTATCACACATTTTAAACCAATCATGTACATAAAAATATAAGAATTTGACAGAGCAGCCCAGTCCACTCTATTTTCAAGACATGGCAACTGTGAAACCAAAGATCCAAAAGAGCGATCAAGATAATCGTGATGGATAGCCCAATCTTTGATAAATTTGGTCCTCCGTTTAAAAGCATCCAAACTGGAAGCTGTTATCATATCTGATGATAGCAAATTGTCCCATGTAACTATCTGTTCTGTAAAGAATTGCTTTCTTTTATCCATCTGGAATCTCTATTTAGTTTCAGTGATTGAGTTCTAATATTATGAAAGAAAGTGAAGGACTCTCTAGCTACATTTCCCATTCTGGGCATACATTTTTATATCATTATCAACTCTCCCTTTATCTGTTTTAAGACTAAAGCTAAAAAGACACTGTAGTCTTTTTTCATGCAGTATCTATTCTAGCTCCCACATAATGTTGGTTGCCCATTTTTGCTGCTTTTCCAAGTGTACAATACAATGTTTGAAGCGTGGTAGCCAAGAATGAACACAGTATTTCAACTAAAGTGGCACCATTGATTTCTACAACATGATATTGGTTGTTTTAATTGCCATTTTTATTATTAATGATTGTAGCATGGGAGTTATCTTTTTATAGTGGCCACACATAAGAATTGAATTTTTATCGAGCTATCCATGATGACTTCAAGATCCTTTCCCCAATTAATTGCTGCCAGTTCGGATCCCATTAAAGTACAATATATGTGAATTTTGATGTATAGTTTTTGGACCAGCATTGCGTAGAAGAGCATTTGTCATTCTGAACCCCATTTGCCTACTTTGGAGAGATCTAGACTCTACAAAATCCCTTCTTATTTTAATACCTTGAAAGATTTGGCATTACCAGCAAATGTGCCCAGCTTACTAGTCATTCCTGATTATTTATAGACAGATTAAAACCCATCATACAGAAGGACAACATTTTCATGTCTTTCCTGGGTAAAATTGTTCATCTGTTCCTATTTTTTATTTCCTGTTCTTTACCTAACTATCCGTTCACAAGAGCATATCTTCTTATCCCATGCTGCTGCATTTGCTTATTTATTTCCAGTGAGGGATTTTGGCAATGATCTTTTGAAACTGTAAATTTCAATTTATGTTAAATTTCCTATGCCTGCATGTTTGATCACACGTTCAGAAAACTCTATAAATTAGTGAAACAAGATTTCCAGAAGCTTATGTTATCTTCAGCAGGGTTTAGTTTTATGTATATTTATTTTATTTTACATTATCCTATCGTATGTTGAACAAACATTAAACTAACTAACTTGTAATTTAATAATAAGATTGCAATATAACATGATGGCGAACCTTTTAGAGACCGAGTGCCCAAAAACTGGCCTCGCCCCACTCCACCCCCTGCCCCGCCCCCACTCCTCCCCCCACCCCCTGCCCCGCCTGCCGCAGGGCCACTCACCGCCTCCAGGGCCCGCCGCAGATCGCCCAGGCAGCCCAGCAGCGTTATGGCGGTCATACCCTCTGCCCGCGCCCTGCAGCATCAACTGTGCACGATGGGGTGTGAGGGCAGAGCCTTGTATACGCTGCCTGGCTGTCATGTCCCTGGCTGCGCTGCTCCACGTGGGCCACGCTCAGGGGCAACTCTCCTTCAGGGGGGCTGCTGGAGAGGAGGGGGTCACAGGGGGAGGCGAGGCTGGGGCAACAGCACGTGTACCCACAGAGAGTGCCCCGAGTGCCGCCTCTGGCACCCGTGCCATAGGTTCGCCACCACTGCAATATAATATTATTCCAGTATTGGTTGATCTGAATAAATCTGTATCAGGACATTGAGATAGCCCTTTTTCAAGAACAGGTATTCCACAGCAAATTTGTATCATTTATACTATTGTAGTAAATTTAAAGAATGGCAAATAATGTCTTTTTTCCTTAGTAGTGGAAAAGGAAAATCTCATTGAGAGCTAAATGTGTTCAAGATTCTTACCATGTCATTATTTTCTGTGATGGCAGTCATGTATAATGAGATTAATATTTTTTCATGTTTTTCTTAGACTGTGAAACAGGAACAATGAATTTCTTGCTTCCGAATATTGCTGGACAACTGTTACTTTAAGTTATTGTTGGACCCATCACTCTTACCCACGCTAAAGCAATCTGGGGTGATGGAAGTTGCAATCCAACATGCAGCGCTATAATTTTTTTTCCTGTTCTATATTCATAAGGGAATTTATGAGCATGCTTGGAAATATTTGCTTGTATGTTGATGCTTCTACTAAAAATCTATCTATAAGAAATTACTCCTGGATAATTTGGTTGGCTGATTTTACCAATTTACCCATCACTATTGAAAGCATGGAATATCAATGAATTTGCAGCAATTCTGCTTCCTGACTCCATCTTTTTGAGAAAAATAAAAGGAATATGGAGGATTACAGTATGTAAAATGTTTCAGTTTAAACCTCAAGTATTTGGAAGTAGTTCAAGCTCGGAAGATACCTTCTTTTTGCACTTAAAACAGCTGTTTCATGCTTGAAATGTGGTGTCCTGAATTTTAATAGATGTTTTAGGACTCATGGTCTGTGCATTTCTAAAATGGTTCAAGAATAAGGGAAAGCCTAGTGATTTCAGAGCTTAAAGGACCTCTCCTGATAGGCAGTATACTGTTCCTCTCTTACAATGTGGTTATTTTTGCAGGTGAGGCAAAATGATTACAATGGATTTTGAGGCTCTTATTGTTAAGCTTCATTTTGTTGATTTAATGACAAGTCTGTGTGGAGTTGAGAGCCTGAGGGCCTGGCCTATTAACTTATTAGCAACTTGTTAAGGAGCTTTTGCAAGTGAGCCATGAATTAGCTTCAACCAAACTACTCCATCTTAATCACTTTGTCTATGCTTTTGCTTGATATAGCCATTGTTAGACTCAGCAGTTAGCTGGCACCTACTTTGACACTTATCAGAAGAAGCTAAAGAGGCTAACCACAAACACCTCAGTTATAGGAAATGTTAATCTGTCTGGCAGATGGTAGCTTTATAATGTGCTGAAGAATTTTGCAAGGAATAAGGAAAGACAGTGTGGCATTTAGCTTAAGCTGTGCTCATGAATGTCCAGGCAAAGGTGTGGAGGTGAAAAGTTCCATTGTTAGCATGTTAAAAAAACACACCCAGAGGTGGAGAGCTTAGCTAATTAAGTACATCCCACGTACTAGCCTAAACTGTGCATGTCTTCAATGAATCAGAAACAAGTGATGAGATGTCAAGAAATTCTGATTTGTATATTTGGTTTTTGTGATATAAAAACAGCTTGTTGAACATCGTTTGATTTGGACGTGGATCCTGAGTGTGCATCTCTACAAACCTATAAAGAGTAAAAACCCAGTATAAAAATTAAAAAAACAAAAACAAAAAACAATAACCCCCTCCCTCTGGTGACAACACACAGTCAAATGAGCCACTTTATGGGCTCCATCCCACTCTGAGTTCCCTAGGCTCGTTGGCAAAACCAAGTCTTCAGGACCTTACAGAATAGTGTCAAAATGGGGGCCAGTCTAATTTCTGCAGGGATGATGTTCCATAGGGAGGCAGCCACCACGTAAAAGGCTGTTCTTCTGGGTCCTGCCTGATGTACCTCTTTAGGGGATGGAACCTGCAACATTTCTTGCCTCCCCACTCTGGGCAAGTGAGAGATAACCTGGTCCCAAGCCATGAAGGGCTTTAAAGGTGACTTTAAATTAACTATAAGTCTGTCTCATTGCTACAAAGAATGATGGCAAATTGTCTGACAATACAAGAAACCAGTTGCTCATATTTAAAGAATCATTGTGTCTTCTTCATTGGATACCACAATGTTAGTCAATAGTATGACAAATGAGATAATCTATTCTAGGAAAAGCCAGATATTTATCCTTATCTCTGTTCTGTATTTATTATGTAACCCAACAGTGTGGATTGGTACCAAGATGAGTTGTACATATCGTTCCAAGTCACCTCATTTGAAAGAGAAACACCCATCTTGAAGGGCTCTGTGAAGATCAGAAATGAAAGCCGTGAATCCTTTTTAACCACTATGCATATTAGATCTAGATGGACACTCATCAGTTCCTAATACCCTTTTTGAAAGTAGTTGATCTGATTAACTGATTTCCATTGCAAATGGTTATCGGCCTGAATTTTATCTCTTCACTAGGCTTCTGTCTAATTGTAATTGAGGACCAAAGGGACCTCAAGGTGTTTCCCAGAACGTTAACACATGGCTTTATTGCTTTGGAATGCTGACTATGACTCTGAAATGGGCAGGTATCCCTGATGTTTCACAAGTAATTTGTTGATTAATTATGAACCATTTTACAATTTTAGGCAGAAGCGTCATGTATATTGAAATAAATTATGAGGCATGTGTTCCTTATAAATGATTCATCAGATGCTGTTCCCATAGGTTTCTGCAAGGCTATAATTGTAGGTGGTGTGCATTGCTTCCTTTCCAATTGTTTAAATTGCTTAGCTGTAAATGGGATGGCTATATACAATTAATAAGCAATGTAATTAGCAAAAATAGGCAGTGAGAAAGGATTATAAAATGAGAACTATTTTGGTCGACTGTACTATTAGATATCTTCACTAATAGTTATAGATTATTGATTACTTCTGAAATAATGCAATAGTCATACATTTTTATTTTTGTTTTATTACTATTGTTATTAGTAATGGGGTGGCGCAGTATCTCAGTTGTTAAGACACTGGGCTTGTCAGGTGGAAAGCCGGCAACCCAGGTTCAAGAGAGCCACGCGACAAGGTGAGCTCCTGTCCTTGCCTCAGATCCTGCCCACCTAGCAGTTTAAAAGGATGCAAATGCGAGTAGATAAATAGGTACCACTTCAGTTGGAAGGGAACCGCATTCCATGATGTCATGCTGGCCACATGACTGCAGAAATACCTTCAAACACTGCTGGCTCAATGGCCTTGAAAAGGAGATGACCACCGTCCCATATAGTCAGCAACGATTAGTGGAGTAAAATCCTAAAGGGCTCCTTTTTATTGTTAATATAAACAAAAAATGCTGGGCCGTAAAATGCATATTTGTAAGAAATATTTTATAGCATGGGAAATCATCCAGTGCTGATGGGGGACCTTGTCTTTGTAGAATATTGTTCCTGAAAATTGCACTTTGCTTTCCTTTAGGCAGTGGTGCCTATTCATTTCTAAGGGAAGTATTCAAAGGGTTTGGCTTGGGGATATTACTGGAGTAAAGGGAGGAAAGGGTTAGTAGTCCATTTCCCCTCAGGCCATGGCTCCACAGGAATTCTTACTCCGTGTTAAAAGCCAAGCCAATGTACAAGCTTAAGCACATATTTCTAGCAATGTTTCTAATCTTTCCCATCTTCTGCCAATTTGATCATTTTAATTGAAGATGCTGGGAATTAAAGCCGAGGCACTCTACGTGCAAAGTGTGTCCTTGGCCAGTGTGATATATTCTCTCTTTAGGGACATTTTTAGATGGCTCCTTCTTAAAGTGTGATGGATTCAAAAGCAAAAGCAAAAAGCTATTTTAGAATTTGGGAAGCTACACACATATAGCATTTTTCTGGGATTCCTTACAGTAACTTCATCTTTTCCCAGGATGAGCTTGGGAAAAGATGTTTTGATGACTGAAGGACATATATACCCTCAGAAGCTCCAAAGCACCTTTTTGTCTCTGAATCTAAAGTATTGCTCAGCCCTATTACCTACATTTTGGAAAGCAATCTCGTGATCAATTTCAGGTGAGACCAGACTGTTTCATATATAAAGAATACAGATTTGATCTCTGATGAGCTCCCTATAGCCAATTCTCAGCAGCTAGAAATTGAAAAAACTTATTTTAAATTCCATCATATAAAGAGAGACACATGTTTCTTTTCTTTCCATGATTGAAAAATTACAGAGATAGCTCAAGGTTTCTGTACAAAAATATATTTTGAATCTTGATTTATTTGGATTACTCTCTGTGCCAATGTCTGCAAACCTTTTATTTACTATGAATGGGACTATTATTTTTCTACCTAGTACTTTCTGCAAGACAGATAAAAACATTTGAAATTAGATTTGAAATATATATCAAAGACAGGGCATAGCAATTGGAAATCATATTCTGTTGGTGTATTTAATATCAAGTATAATCCTTGATCTCAGAGAAAACTGATGCTGTTTCAATTTCTAAAGAAATCTTAAGAATAATGCAATATATATATACATAAATTTTTATATATATATATATATATATATATATATATATATATATATATATATATATATATATATATATATATATATATATATATATATATACACATATAAATAATATTGGTAGTCCCTCCTAAGCCAGTTTAAATTTCTAATGTAATTTAAGAATTTTCTGTTCCTGACAAAAAATACATGGAACTTATTTATGTTTTCCTGAAAGCAGATGGAATTTAATTTCAGTTAGACGTTTCATGTTACTTATTATAATGTGATACTGTCTGTCGGATCCTCTTCTAGATGGCTGAGATTTTAAATGTAGATGTACAGTAGTAGATAATAACACTTTTTCTGTCGAAATTCAAAGGGAAACTTGTGGGTCTAGAGGCAATACTGAATCCAATGTATGCCAAAGATAATTTCTTCTGTGCAAAAGAAGTTGACGTTGAAGGCTTTGCAATCCTCAGTAGAGCTTGGCCATATTTTTCTGAAATAGGCTACTGCTGCAACTGTATGCAAATGCAATTAAGAAAAATTACAAATGAATCTGGTAAAAACGAGACAAGGATAGAATTCTTGGAATGCAACAAGCTAAAAAGTTAGTTTTCTATGAGGCCTAAATGAGGAAGAAATGATAATTCAAGATTAAAAGCAATTCTAGGGAAACGACTATAGGCAAATGTTTTTACTGCTCAGCCAGACTACAAGACAAGGAAAGCAGGGAAGTGATCAGAATTACAGTAGTGAAATTCTAATAGAAGGCAAGATATCTCATACCCTACTTGCCATATCTTTATCATCTTCATCCTATTTGCCATGTCTTGAACATTAATCATATAAGATTAATAGCCTGTCAATCAGTCAGTCAATCAAACTTTATTGCAGTCATTAACTATCACTAAGGACAGTTTTTAGTTAGCTTTGGAAGCTGTATTTAGCCCCTGTGGGAGTTTTTTTGCAACAACAATTTACTTACATTTTATTTTGACCAAAGAGCAAACAGCTTTTTCTTTTTTCAAAATAGAATAATGTTCAAACGTGTTCATGTGTGGCAGTGTTTGATTACTGTTAGACAGAATCAGAGCATGGACAAAGTTTGAAGTGTTCTTAAGTCAGTTTTACTTCTACTGACTGTCTAATGGGCAGAGAGAATATTCAAGGAAGATAATGTGGAGAAAAGTCCTCAGTAGAACACAGGCCTCTGTCTTAAATTGGAATTGGTAACATTTGCTTTGCCTGAGGAGCGCATTTGTCCAATGTTGTCCCCTAGAGTATATAAAACAATTTAAATGAACATGATAAATAGCTCTGCAGCAAGCAATTTAGAATGAATTGATGAAAATCGTCACTAATTTGAAAGGAAAATTGAGCCAATTTTCTCAGCTCCGCATCTCAGATATACTTTTTAGGAAACTTATAAATAATGTATCACCACCATAGAGATGTTTATTTTTTTAATTAACTTTCAAGAAACCAGGTCTCATAGAGCCAGTGTTTTTAAATGGACCTTAGGCAGTATTAATTCAATGCAAAGTACTTCAATCTTAGTGAAAAAATTATAGGCATTGGATTTGAAGTTTGAAAGCCAAATCAAAATATATTCATGTAAATTCAGTATTTTACATTCTTCTGTGAGATAGTATAGGTCAGGGGTCCCCAACCCCTCCCCTGGTCCATGGCATGCCAACAACCGGGCCGCACAAACAAGCCCCATCTGCAGGATGCAGGCAGCACACAAAACCATGTCCCTTCCAGTCAGCAGAAAAACTCTCTCCACGTAACCAGTCCCTGGTGCCCAAAAGGTTGGGGACCTCTGTTATAGGTTACAGGTTTCATCATTTTGGTATCATTATAATGAGGAACAGATATCCATGGTCCGATTCATTTCTAGGGAAGTAATACGATTATTTTCTCCTGGGAATCACCCATTTCAGTGAAGATGCAGCTCCGAACCTGATTATTTTATTTTTTTCAACCATATGATATATATAAATAAGCAAAACAATATTCCTAACAACTTGACATGTGCAAAACCCTAATCATCCATTGGCATTAAACAACAAATATTAAACAATTAATAATTCATCATCTCAGTTCTTTTAGTGTGTCATGCCGTTGATTACAGAAGTCCACTTTTATTAAGTTGTTGTTTGACCTGCAAAGTTAATCAACATGATATAGCTTAATATTAACTTCTTTCCTCTTTCTCTTCCCATCACTCCCAACCACATCGAAAGCTTAACTAATAGCTTGACAATCGTCACAGTCTGAAGCAGCTAGAAATATCCTGGTTTAGCCACAGACTTTAACTTCATATTTGATTAATTCGTGTATGGAGCCATATATATGAAAGAAATGCGCTACTTCAAACATAAAATCCAAAGATATTTTTTTGCTCAGCTTTTGGGACATAAAATTGGGATGTGTAGATTTTAAAAGAGATAATGCATTTAAAAAAATACTGACATAGAGTACAATGAAAATCAGTGGGGAATTTACTTGAAAGTTCACCTTCTAGTGTTTAAAAAAATGGTAGAGAAAACATGGAGGACCTGGCTTCTGGCTTCTTTCAATCCATTAACTGCTTCTCCATTTGGGTCATGTGATTGGTTTAGAATGGACCAATCCCAAACATCCTCTCTCGAAAGGATGAATGGGGAGAATTTTAGAAGATATCTTTTTCTTCCATATTCCCCAATCAGATACAGCCCATTTTGGAGCATTATTTTTCTTTGGTTTACTTCTTGTCATGTTGCATGCAGGTGTGTTTGTTTATATATGTGCATTGGGAAACTTGGGGCAAGCTGCATATCTCCCTTTTTGGGTTGTGGATGGAGAAATGCGAGCGGCTTAACATGGAGCATTTTAACAGCATCCTGAGTTGCTGACCACCTGTCTCTCTCATGAAGATGCATTGTTTGGTTTGGTTTTGGTTTTGGGTTTTTTTTTAAAAAAAAAATGTTTTCTCTAGCCCTCAGTCAGATCTAGGCTATTCTCAAACTTGGTTTTTCTTTTGCTGGCTTCTCCCATTCCACCAAATTGAGTTCCATCCTGATAAATTTTTTCAGAGTTATTCTGCTGACACAAAAATAGAGTCCTGTGCTACTTTACATACTTTTCCCCTAATATTTCTTTGCATTGGAAAGAATAAAAAACCCTCTCTAGAAAAAAAGAGACACATAAATGTCAAGACTGCAATGTCTGAAGATCAGAGAAGATAGCAATTGATTTGCTGGTTGACTTAAAATATAAGCAAGATGATAGTTTTCACATGCTGACTATCAATTTTCAAAATGAAAAATTACTACCTTTGCCTGAAATTGTATGCATAAATAGATTTAATTAGGTCCTTCAGTGCAATTGATTACTGAGTTAAACCTAAGTTTAAAAATGATGTATACATTTTTAATGCAAAATTAATGGTTTCATCAAAATTCTTCCAGTAGAAGTTTGTTCTCATTTGATTTCCAATAGTTATACTACTACATTTTTTCAAAGATCCTGGAGCACAGGGGAACTACCAGAGGACTGGAAAAGAGCTGATGTAGTTCCCATCCTCAAAAAAGGAAAAAAAAAATGGACCCAGGAAATTACAGACCTATCAGCCTGACCTCAATACCTGGGAAGATCCTGGAAAAGATAATCAAACAACGAATCAACGAACACCTAGAGGCAAACAAAGTCATTACTAAAAGCCAACATGGATTTGTCAAAAATAGATCATGCCAGACAAATCTTATTGCATTGACCAGGTGACAAAATTAGTGGATGAGAGGAATGCTGTGGACATAATTTACTTGGACTTCAGTAAGGCATTTGATAAAGTACATCACAACCTACTACTTGACAAGATAGAAAAATGTGGGGTAGGCAGCATCACCACCAGATGGATCCGTAGCTGGCTGACCGGCTGTACTCAGCGAGTGGTCCTCAATGGAACCGCATCTACATGGAGGGAAGTGTGTAGTGGGGTGCCCCAAGGCTCTGTTCTGGGCCCAGTGCTCTTCAACATCTACATCAACGATTTGGACGAGGGGATAGATGGGGAATTCATCAAATTTGCAGACGACACCAAGCTGGCAGGAATAACCAACACTCCAGAAGACAGGCTTAAGATACAGAAGGATCTGGACAGACTTGAACACTGGGCACTATCTAACAAAATGAAATTCAATGGTGAAAAAAGCAAGGCTCTACATTTAGGCAAGAAAAACCAAATGTACAGGTATAGTATAGGGGGTACCTTGCTCAATAGTAGTAACTGCGAGAGGGACCTCGGAGTCCTAGTGGACAATCACCTAAATATGAGCCAGCAGTGTGCTGCAGCTGCCAAAAAGGCCAACACAGTGCTAGGCTGCATTAACAGAGGGATAGAATCAAAATCACGTGAAGTGTTAATACCACTTTACAATGCCTTGGTAAGGCCACACTTGGAATACTGCATCCAGTTTTGGTCACCGCAATGTAAAAAAGATGTTGAGACTCTAGAAAGAGTACAGAGAAGAGCAACAAAGATGATTAGGGGACTGGAGGCTAAAGCATATAAGGAACGGCTGCTGGAATTGGGTATGTCTAGTTTA